>NC_067234.1:33283711-33436211 GCF_019924925.1 Ctenopharyngodon idella | reverse complement strand
ATCAACCGCTTCAACAGTTTATGGGAGAAGAGAGAAACGTGGCTAAGAGGGGTCAACAAACTGAGCACACTTCAAATTCCTGCGACATCCTCCCGAAGCAGTGGCGGACGAGCAGGAATTTGGCAAAAGGTCATTCTGTAACTAATAAGGCGACTAAAAGAGTCGACATCAGCAAGTCAGAGTGTATTTGATGGGAAATATATACAAACATCAGCGCTGCTGACGGTCGCTGTTGCTACAGATGAGAACTCCGATTAAAAAGTGAAGTGGGACAACATGATTCATCAAAATAAAGCAAAAATCATAAGTGTGATTATCAAATCGCAAAGGCTGCAATTTAAACAAACAAATACATGTATCATCAGAATTTTTGGCCAACAAAAAAGCGGAAGCTTAAATGCTTTGTAACTCTTTCCCCAATAGCGTTTTTGAAAAGTTGCCAGCCAGCGACAGCATTTTTGATCATTTTCACAAAAGTTTCATGGCCCCCCAGAATATTTTGTTGAATAAATATATCTGAATAGGGATGGGTATCAAGAACCGGCTCCATTTTAGAACCGGTTCCAAAGATTTTGTGTGATTTTACTGCATCAAGATGCGGTCCCAAAATATGTTTAACAGTTTGGCTGTCTGTCAGCATCTCTCTTTTTTAGTGAACTGTTTGTTCTGCATGTTTCAACGTCGGTGGCGTTCAGTAGCGCTGACTCACGTGTGCGAGCGGGACTCTCTCTCAAGGCTGCATTTCACTGAGGAAAGTGAGTCAGGTCGGATTAGACGGAGGCCTCACAGGGACACAAGAAATCCAGTCTGCCAACACGGTCATCCAACACTGAGCCAAAAATTCAGAAAAACAGAAGCACCTGTAGCTACTAGCTAACGCTTGTGCATCAGATAAAGACAGAAACAGGTAATTCTGTCACAAAGCAAGCGCCTGTTTATACCAACATTACCCAGACAGGCTTGAAATACACCTTAATGGGTTTCAGAGTGCTCGGAAACATCGACTGAATTAAATGAAGTGGTTTCTCATCTGCCACACGCCGATCAGAAACAGAAAAGAGAACCAGAAATACAGAAGAAAGCACACCTAAAATTAGTGATGCACCGAGATGAAGTTTTCATTTTGTGTCATTCAGTTAAATTTAATGTTTGGTGAGAATTTGTTCATACATTCTCTCTGGCACTGGCTCAAAGGTCAGCGTGTCAGCAGAGAGGAGGTCAGATCTTTCCTGCCAGGAGGAATCAGATTTCTTGTTTGGTAACAGGAGAAGGGAGATGGTGCAGAGACGGTGTGTCTCTGTTCTGACAGACTTAAGCTGTTATATTGTGTATTTTAGCACATCTAGAACGATGTATTGACCAATCAGCATCCCGGACCAGAATAATCTGCTTTAGAACAAAAAACATTACAAATTGCCATTATTAAAAGGGATGTATGATTCAAAATCTAAAATGTGTTTATGAATTAAAATGCAATTTTAAAACATTTCAGGTTTGCTGTGCTTGTTTGTAGGGCTGCATAATTTGGTCACACACACACAATTACAAAAAAAAATAATAATTTAAAAACAACAAAATAAGAAACATTACTAATTGATATATTTCACTGTAAAATAAAAAAGGCAAGATCATCTGTATAATTATAGTAATATTTTTGGCTGTCTTATTTTTTCTCATTTTGAAATGTTAAACAATCAAGCTTTTATTATTTTATCAGGAAGAGCTTCTTCTCTTTTGCTGACAACAGCCTAAACAGCATAAACGCTTCTCATTTACAAGTTTGGAAAGATGTTTTGCTCATGTTGTGTTTTCAAATGCATGTTAAAGCGACCCAAACTCAATAGAAGCTTGTTTTTGCCACTGAAAAAGGTTATTGCGACTTTTTATCTCACAATTCTGACTTTTTTCTTTCAATTGCAAATTTGCATCCCGCAATTCTGACTTTTCTTCTGGGAATTGCGAGATATAAACCCGCAATTGCAAGAAATAAAGTCAGAATTGTGATATATAAACTCGCAAAATTTTGCAAAAAAAGTCACAATTCTGACTTTTTTTCTGAGAATTGTGAGATATAAACTCAATTGCGAGAAAAAAGTCAGAATTGTTACTATTTCAAAATTTTGACATTTCTGAGAATTGCGATATATAAACTAACAATTGCAAGAAATAGTCAGAATTACGATTTTTTTATTTCAAAATTCTGACTTTCTGAGAAAGCGAGATATAAACTCGCAAAAAAACATCAGAACTGCGACTTTTTAATCTCACAATTCTGACTTTTTTCCTCACAATTGCGAATTTATATGAAACAAGCGTCCATACAAACCCAGAGCAGATGCAGAGATGAAGTTTACGCGGAGCCGCATTAACTGTGAACCGAACCGCTCTGAGAGGCAGAAAACATCAAATCATGAGCCGCTGCACGTGTAAATGAACACAGTGCCGCGCTTCACTCTGAAATTTGCAGTGCATATATTTATTCAATTAAATTGCAGCCTTCGCAATTTGATAATCACACTAAACCATAACATGATTTCAGCTTTATTTCACTTAATCGTGCAGCACTAGTACTGAACACACACACACACAAAAAAAAAAAAAAAGGCACGCAGGAAGTTCTGGGACAACCAGTGAATGCTCTAACTCACAAAAAAGCGGATTTCCCAATGTTAATGGCCATTCACTGGGGAACATGGAACATTTGTGGATCTTCATTCCGCACATTCCCCAGTGGAGAGCGAGCGACAGAAGCCCTCTGAACTCCCGCTAGAGAGAGAGAGAGAGATCGTCCAGCTCCTCACAGCCCACATGAGGATGGAATGTGTCTCTTCAGCATTACATAAACACTCTCTGTCTGTCCCTCTCTGGGCTAATATTTACTGTGGAATGCATTTGGTCGTCCGCCACGGAGGGTTCTGGGGGTCAAAACGCCGAGAGCTGCGAAACATCAACGGCTGCAGGACAGCGTCTGTGGAAATGAAGCATCTACACAACTAATCCCACTGGATCAATAGAGTTACTCTGGAGTTTTACATATTCTAAAAGGAATCAATGTTGCATTCTATTTCTCAATTTCACATTTAATTAAATGGCTGTTTCTTGGTAATTATTTGTGAAATTCAGTTAATTCAGTGTACCAGTATTTTACATTATTTCTGACTTAAACACAGATGGAACTAACTGTGTTTTTTTTTTTTTTTTTTTCCCCTTTCTCAATGAAATTTTGATCCGGTGTGGTGAAAAATTGAGTCCCCCCCCAAGAATCGAGTCTCCTTTAGGACCCCGAGTGATCCCATTGGTTCAACGGATTTTAATAGGTAGTATTTTTTGCGCCTGATTATAATTCCTGCAAAATCAAGTTATGATTTATATAGTTTCAAAAGCATTATGACCATTAATGTCTTTTAAATTACATGGTTCATGTACTAGTATATAACTGAAGCTATAGGTTGTGAAATCATGGATTTCTTACTGTTTTTTAGTTAGCTTATGTACTAGCATAGCATACCTCTACCCGATTAGCCTGCTAGCTTAGCTTATATTATATTAGGTATGTTTTTTCCTCCAATATAGTTATTACATAATATATTAATATATTAATACATAATGTATTAAAAATTTATAATAGTAATATTATATACTACACCACATAGCAATTATTGTGTAAAATTAATATTAACTTACTTTTACAGAACATAGTATGTTGCAACTATCCTTATAAAAAAAAAATTACATTTTTAGGCATGGTTGTGTTTCCAGTTTGTTTTATTATGCAACACACAGGCATTTATTTTATATTTCAAGCATGTTGTTTGTGCACTTAATGTAATAAACATTAGTGAAATAGTTTATAGTGAAATAGTTATAATTTGTCAAGACATCGTGATAACTTTTGATCAGGCATTACCACCTGGGTCCGATTTCTCATGACACCGGTTCAACTTGTCAGTTTGCGACTTATTTATAACATATGGTAAAAGTGAACGCTTGCCTAAACAAAAACCACTAATCAGGGCATTTTTAAGTTTTGCATAACTCTAATGTGGCGTGTCAAAGAACAAGGGGAGAAAGTGAGAGAGAGAAAGAGAGCGAGAATGAAGCCAAACATGTTGGTCCAGTCGGCCTGGTCTCCTGGTATTGTCACTCTTAACTGCCTCTTCCTGTGTCTCCTGTAATGTTCTCATGTCCTTATAAGGCAACGCACACTCAGTTCTGTGTGACGCAATAGGCCGAACGAAGCCCCGCCCCTCCCCCCCCCCACAATGCATTCACAAAAGCACACACACACACGCACCTGATCAAAGTCACCACACCTTTTCCCTTCTCGCACCAAAATGATCTCACTGCTTACAAAGGAGAGTGTGTTTTTCAAAGCTAATGTTCACAAGTACGCATTCTCATTTACGCTTGTTTGTCCTTCGGTTGCAGGAATGTGAAATATGAACCCCCCCCACCCCCCTCGCAGCGGGGATGCTTACAATGAGGCAGCATAAAACGAGACAGAACACAGGCACCAGAGAAACTGCTGCTCACGAACTTCTGCCCAACTTCCTGTTCCTGTGTGAGCGCAACGGACAGACAGACAGACAGACAAGTATGTGTAATATGGAAAGAAACGGTTGGACCATTCTGTCATTTCAGTAAAACCACAGACACAGACACACACACACACACACACACACACACACACACACACACACACAAAAAAAACCTTTCCCGTCAGTGAAGTGTTAACTTTTGCTACAAATAAATTAAAATTGTTAAGTGAAATAAAATAAACATGAACTGAAAAAAATAAATAAAACTAGTTTATTTAGTTTAATTACTAAAATTACAATTAAATACACTAAACAAAAATGACAAAACTACAGCAAAATGACTAAAACTTTAAATATTTTCTATTTTAATTCTAGTTAGACATGTTTAAGAAAAAACTAATAAAAAAAAAAGTCAAAACCACAACAAAATTGCTAAAACTAACTAAAATAAAATATTAAAAGAAATATTTATAAAAAAAACAACACAATTACTAAAACTAACTAAAATTCAAATGGAAAATATTTTGAAAAGACAAAAAAAAAAAAAAAAAAACCTCAAATTACAAATCCACAACAAAATTACTAAAACTAAAATTAAAACGGAAAAGAAAGAAATATTTATAAAAAAAACAACAACAAAATTACTAAAAAACTAAAATTTAAATGAAAGTTGAAAATATTTTAAAGACACTTTAAAAAAAAAAAAAAAAAAAAAAAAAACCTCAAAAACCAACACCAGAAAACCACAACAAAATTACAAAAAATTTAACTAAAATTAAAATGAAAAATATTTTTAAAGACATTTAAAAAAAACTAATAAAAATTACAAATCCACAACAAAATTACTAAAACTAAAATGGAAAATATTAAGAAACAGAAATATTATATATATATATATATATATATATATATATTAAAAAAACAACAAATTACTAAAACTTTAAAATTAAAATGGGAAACATTAAAAAAGTAGACATTTTAAAATAAATAATGGCAACACTTTACAATACGGTTCATTAGTTAAACATTAGGTAATGTATTAACTAACATGAACTAACCATGAGCAATACATTTGTTACTGTATTTACTAATCTTTGTTAATGTTAATAAAAATCCAGCTGTTCATTGTTTGTTCATGTTCTTCACAGTGCATTAATGTTAACAAATACAACTATTGATTTTAATAATGTATTAGTAAATGTTGAAATGAACATTAACAAAGATTAATAAATGCTGTAGAAGTGCAGTTCATTATTAGTTCATGTTAACTAATGTAGTTAACTAATGAACCTTATTGTAAAGTGTTACCGAAATAATAATAATAAAAATGACCTCAACAAAACTACAAAAATCACACACACAATAAACATTCCAGTGCAAACTGAGTCACGGTCCCACTCCTAAATCCGTCTGACACACACATACCGATGACGACCCATCAAGCCTACACTGACTGTGTTTAACTGATATAAAGGCCACACGGTCGCACACACAATGGCATTATCATCTTTCACAATAGGTGTGGCAAGACCTTTCAGTGCTATAAATTACTCAACAGTGTGCACTTATTGTCTCACGGTCTCACACACGCTCGCTCTAAATGAAGACATGAGTTTGTGGCGGAAGTAAACCGGAGTGAGTCCATCTTTCCTGTCAGTGAAGTGGCTTTGCCCACATCTGTTTCTACACACTTCAATCAGTTGTGTAAGAGTGTGTGTGTGCATGTGTGTGTGAGAGAGAGAGAGATGTGGTGGCATACCACAATCATATAAAAAAAACTATACCAAATGTCACGATGCCAAAATGTCAGGAGTTACTACAAATACCATACAATTTCACAAAATATTAACATGCTAGCACAAATAAATAAATAGATATAAATATTTTAATGTTTTTGAAAGATGTGTCTTCTGTTTCTGCAAATTCTGCGTTTATTTAATCAAAAATGCAGTAAAATCTGTAATATTGTGAATTTCTATGTGAATATATGTTAAAATGTTATTTTTTTCCCTGTGATTCAAAGCTGAATTTTCAGCATCATTACTCCAGTCTTCAGTGTCACATGATCCTTCAGAAATCATTCATATGATGATTTGCTGCTCAAGAAACATTTCTGATTATTATCAATGTTGAAAATGGTTGTGCTGCTTCATATGTTTTGTGGAAACTGTGATAAGTTTTATTTTTCAGAAATCTGATGAATAGAAAGTTCAGAAAAATGTTTATAAATTTATAAGTGTCTTTACTGTAACTTTTGATCAATTTAATGCATCCTTGTTGAATAAAATTATTCTTCAAGAAAAACTTAGTCACACTTTAGTTTAGGCTCTAATTCTCACTATTAACTACGACTTTTGCCTCAATAAACTCCTAATTACTGCTTATTAATAGTTAGTAAGGTTGTTAAGTTTAGGTATTGGGTAGGATTAAGGGATGTAGAATACAGTCATGCAGAATAAGGCATTAATATGTGCTTTATAAGTACTAAAATAAACAGCCAATATCCTAGTAATATACATGCTAAAGCAACTAGTTCATAGTGAGAATTGGACCCTAAACTAAACTGTTACCAAACTTACTAACCTCAAACTTTTGAAAGGTATTCTACTTTTTAGAAAAAGAAAATCTCATAGCCAAAGGACATTTATTATCAACTTGACACTAAATAACTGGTATTTGACATCTTTAGCCAAAGCGCACTCATCCCGACACTAACGACCTGAGACTGAGGTGTTATTTGTGTCATCCTTCCGAGACCTGCAAATCCGCTCTCATTGGCTCTTCACATGACATCACAGGCTCTTGGAGGGTCTGTTGTGGCCTGTCGAGAAACCACACACTTAAACGCCTGGGAACATCCGACCATGACCACTCCACAACTGTGCTTCCATGAAACCCAACTCCCAAGACGAAAAGATGTGCGTCGACAATCATGGATGAAACCGGCGTCTTTTCAACCGCCGAGACAAAGAATTACAGACCTCCATTTAGAGATACAGAATCACACAAGCTGGCTTAAAGGGATAGTTCACCCAAAAATAAAAATTCTGTAATCATTTACTCACCATCAAGTTGTATGAATTTCTTTCTTCTGTGGAACCAAACAGTTGCTGGTCCCTATTGACTTCCATAGTACAAAAGAATAATACTATGGAAGTCAATGGGGTCCATCAGCTGTTTGGTTACCAAAATTCATACAGGTTTAGAACAAATTGAGGGTGAGTAAATGACAGTTTTCATTTTTTGGTGAACTGTCCCTTTAAGGCCAGCATGGTGACATCACTACTCCACATACAACTAACAGCCAATGCATCTAAAAGAGCTCAACTGCACGATTGCACAATCTAATGCATTTCACACATCAAGATCGCACGTCGGCTATCCTAAACTGGTTTTGTGGTGGATTCAGTAGAAAGACAAAAAAAAAAAAAAACCCACAATGCTGATGATGCTATCAATAAGTGGAAACTGTGCTGTGGCTTCTCAAAACTCACAGGTCTTTGTCTAGCATCTCGAGTTGTGCGACTAAAATGTTCCAGCATTCAGTCACCAAAATCTAGTTACCATTAACATCAGGATCTACAGTGAATAAAATAAAGTCACCAGCAGTTGATTGAGAACTAACATCATGGGCAGACCTAGAAAGATTTGCAAAATCTGAAGAATGTATTTACTCATAGGGGTGTGCGATATCACGATTTTAGACCGTGAAAGATTAAAATGTCTCCACGATCTGCCTGTGAAGAGAGATTGTAGTATGTTCTGTTACACAGCGTGTGAGTACTGAAATAAGTTCTCTTTCGCATATTATTGTGCTTAAACTGTCAAAAACACACAAGGTTCACATAAACACAGTCATTTATATCTTAAATGAATGTAAAGAGTTCAAATGCATGTCAGTTTATTATAATAAGTATGTGTTGCTGTATATTGGATCCGTGCGTTCGGTCTTAAAGTGACAGTAGCCTAATAAACCTGTAAATCAAACAACAAAATACAAAAGAAAATCACTCGTATATTTAATTCATACAGTGAAGTCTATGTATTGTTTTAAATTTGTTTATTCAATTTCTTACTTGAATGGTACTGTTAAATACACCTACTGTAGCTGAATAAATTTAATTTTTGTATCTTGTCGTATATCGTATCGCTAACCTTTACTTTGGCCTAAATGGTCTGTAATTCTTTTTTCTTTTATATTTTATTACATTGTAAGGTTACATTTATAAAATAGGGAAATTACTTAGCTAATTACTAAATTACTAAAACATGCGCGAAAAATTATCATTAGTGTTTGAGGTTTAATATTTGCGGACAACTCATAGTTCATAGTGATTTGATTAAGTATACAGCCCTACTTTTGATTTATTCATCCAAATTTTGCCAAATTCCATGACATTTTTATGACAGTGCGCATTTTCCATAAATTCACAGAAAATAAAGTAGTATAAGTTAGGGATGCACAATATATCGGCCACCATATTGGTATCGGCCAATATATGTTCATTTTTAATGTTATCGTTATCGTCCCAACAAGAAAATTTGGCCGATATATCAAAGCGGATAATATCGGTGCATCCCTAGTATAAGTACAAAAAAAAATGTATAAATCACTAATTAATACCATGACATTAATTTATATAATAATATTTTTTTTTAAATCCACAACTTGATTAGAAATTGAATACATTTAAATTACTTTTTTCATTTAATTTTTTTTCCCCGTGACTCTGAAAACCCTGTTAATACATTTTTACTAATTTTAAATATGGTGATTCTTCATTTTTCCACTGACTCTAAAGGAAAATAAAGTCAGATATTTCCTCGGTTGTTCCTCTACAAAAAGTCATGAATTTAGCAACATCATCCGTTCACACCATGTCACGCTCATTGACCTGAAGCAGATGATAAGACTGCAGAAAACTGACAAGCTAAACCAGTCAGAGCAAGAGTTAATCGCACAAACCCCTAAACCTAACCTACCTAAAATAATTTCAGAGTTATACAAAGCACTGATGTTTAATAGCAAAGAAACTCCTCCTAGAACCACAAAAGATTAAGAGTTGACATTAATGCTATTACTAACACATTTCCCATGAGACTGTTGCTGTATATGGTCACATGTACCCTCAAACACACCAATACTCAGAGTTCACACCATTACAGGAAACAAAACCGAAACCACAACAACCACAACTTCTCCTACCACCACGAGCATGACAGAGAAACAACTAATGAGCCCTGAACCCATCTGTGACTTTAGTGTATCGGGTCAGTGCAGGTCAATCTGTGTCTTGTTTTGAAATTGTATGCACAAAGTTCCTCCCTCTTATTTTGCAACTGCTGGCTTTAAGATCTCAATGGGAAAAGAATGCACATCTGCAGCAGAAACCCCAGCCATATATGTGGGTTTCACATCAGTTCTGGTCCAGCACTGATGAACAAGGGAAAGTTTTCAGGTTTTCAAGTGTTTCACTGTGGGCTGCAGGGAGCATGACAACATCCAGCCTCAAACCAATCCATATGCCACGTTGCACGGGTCAAAGGTGAGGGTTTTATAGACTTCCTGAGCTAAATGGCCATATTTGTTTAAAACAGATGACAGAGTGCTTCTCTGTGCCTCAGAATAACTACTGCATGACTTTTCTTTCACATGCTGAAAACACCACATTCCACCTATATACACATCAATATATATGTGTGTTTTCAGCATATTTTCAAAAATAGTAAAAGGGTATCAGTCCAAAAATAAATAAATAAATAAATAAATAAATAAATAAAACTGAACCTAATTGTCACCTATTTTAGAATTCCATAACGAATCTGGGTTTCAGTCATTTCTGATTATTGTATAAACATTTTAAATAATTCATCTTTGATAGCGATTACACTCAAAAAAGCAATTTCTAATCAACTAAATCAAAAATTATATTAATAACAGCAACAATGAAAATTATTAATAATAATTATTCATTTAATTAATTCATACATATACAAATATATTTAAAATATAAAAATATCCATACACATTCACTATTAACCAATAATAATAATAATAATAATAATAATAATAATTAATATTTTGTGAAAAAAAATATAATTATTATTATTATTTATTAAAATATAAATATAAAATATATATTAACTTCTTTAAATTAATTATTTTTATATGATATTTTTATATTTTAAATATATTTGTAATTAAATATTTTAATTATTAATCATAATTATATATATAAAAATATTAACAACAATAATAATAATAATTATTATTATTATTATTATTATTCAACATATTTAATACAAATATCATCAAAATATTATAAAAATAATTAAAGAAAAAAAAATGGATCACATTCACAATTGTAACATTTCCAAATATTACCATGTTTTCTTCCACCCCGAGAACCCCGTCCCTACAAAACACATTTTCTTCTGATTTCCTCTCTGTTATCTGTTCAGCTATTAGTGGAGAACGCCATGACTTTATTTGATGTCTTTATAGCTTACTGGTCTATTACTGTGGCATCATCCACTTCAGTTTCACCTGCTCTTAATGTCACGTGAAAACAAAAATTCTGGTTGACCATTTTCAGGTCTCTTCCTGTCGTAAGAGGACAGGCCTTGACCAGAATAATCTGCAAAGTGGACCAGAAATTGCACCAATAGTCAAAAGTCTGGTTTTACAATACTAGTGAGGCACAATCACAATAGATTATGACGCCCTCTGGGCAACGGCCCACCCGTTAAACAGCCACACAGACAGGGTTTATTGGAGGTGTATTCATCTGAGTGTGTCTTTTATGATGGGTAACATTACTATAAACGTACCCCTTGCCCAACACTGTTTAAATGCCTGATAAAGATTTTACAGCAAGTGCTGAACACCCCCCAGGACCCACCCAACCAAACAAAGGGTGTGGAATTAAAGGATCAAAACATCTGTGATACAAAAACGTATAGTTGAGATGGTAAACTAGGTGAAGCCAGGCTCTAATCCTCTTAGAGGTCAGTCTTTTGTCTGAGCCGGCGCACTTAAGAGCTTTTAGTGCTGCAGAGGACATTATACACAAAGAGAACAGACAGTGAAAGTGTCCAACCCATCTTATCATGGTGTGCTAACAACAAAAAAAATGTACAAGAACATGCAGTAAATAAGATGATCGAACAGGACATGGAGAAGGTAGTAGCACAGCGAATCCCTACAAAATATGACCATTTTATATACAGATAAAACCAAGAACAATCCAAAACTGAGTGAATCTCATGAAAACCGGTTCAGGTCACATTTCAGCCTCCCCAAAAATTGCATAAAGAAAATGTAGCGAACTTTGTGACCATTACCATTTTTAACTTCATATGGGTATTTACGAGGTGTCACTTCATGCATTTTTACTGATCGAACAGCCAAGTGTTATGGTGTGTGCACACAAAAAGCGGATTTAATTATTCGCGCGAGTAGATTACATACAAAGACAATGCAAAGATGCAAATAGACAACAATTTGCAGCGCACGATGCGAATAGACGCAAAGAAAAATTTCAACTTGAGCGTAAAATATGCATGATGCGTTGTCGCGCAAGCCAATCAGCGAAGAGCTTATTGACACGTCCGACAAAACTTCTTATTCATACAGATACCGAACAAAAAAGGAGATAGCTTGGAGAAAAGTAAGCGAAGTTGGACTACCTGCTAAGTTATGAAAATATGCATCTGTTACTTGATTCCAGGTATGAGTTTTACATTACTATGAACTGGTTAGCACTGGCATTAGCCAAAGTTATTACAACCTAGCATTCCCGTTGTTGTTGATGTGCGTGAAGACACTCGTCATCGCACAATGCTGCATACAAGAATGCATGTAAGAAAAGATGCATGGAGTCGGGCGCTCTAACAAAGGGGGTTAAAATACTGCTGTCTCTACTAGTGTCAGTCCCTAGCGCTCCTCTTGGGATCAGGGGAGTGAGGTTTACATGTACAGCTCCTACTGCCCTACGCCAGTTACACTCACCCCCTCTAAGCCTCACTCCTATCCGGGTCATGGCACCAATTTAACCCCTCCTGTTTGAACCGCCCACTCTAAGTGGGACTCGAACCCAGTACTGCCGGCATGGGAGGCGGGCACTCTAACAAGGAGGCTAAAGACCACAGTCTCTAGTGTCAGTCAATAGAGCACCTCTTATTTTCTTTTATTTGTGTTAATGTTTATTTTATTTCAGGTAACTAAAATGATTATGGTTTTAGTTTTAATTTTAGATAACGATAATATCCGTGGGTCACAGATGTTTATCACAGATAATCACACAACTCCCCACTGACCAGATGACATCTAAATTCCCAAAGCATGACTGTCTGATTCAGCAGCAGGTTGGTGAAGTTACGATGCTCACAGTCAGTGACAGGGAAAGAATGTCTCTGATTTCCGACAAATGTGCACTGGACAATGTGGATTGGATCAGTTCCTGATGTTTCCACTTCCACAGATTCTCGAGGGAATGCTGTGTGTGCTGAACACCAACTCTAACAACACCCGTTTACAGCTACTTTACATCACAGATGTGTAATTGCTGGCACAGCCTTTCTGAGTCGACCAGCAAAGACATTATAATTCATTTACGTATGAACATCACTAAGATAACGAGGATATAAAACAGGAAGTAGACTTTATTAGTTGTCATGCATCTGAGCTAGAGCAGAGTTCCCACACTTTTTGACAAATGAATTCTCATGACTTGATTACTGGTAAAGTAATGATTTTAAAATCATTTCTTTGACCCTACCAACCCTTGGAATTAATAGTTTTAAAACCTACAGTTGTCGTCTACAAATGTCCTGCAATTTGAGTCTCAATGTTTTGTAAGGAATCAAGCTCCCTGAGGATGAAGACAGTGTTGTTTCCCTTGTTAACTAACAACTCTCTATAGAAACATAACACATTCTGTAGAAATTTCCATTAGTTCTTCATGCCTGGAAACCAATGGTTTTTAATAAATTTTTTCTTTAACTTTCCAAGTGATCAATACAAGGAACTAGAGAACTAGAATTTCATCTCACGTACAATAATAAAAATAAATCAAAATGTTACAATTCTGATAATACAAGACCTGTGAAAAGTTGTTTCTGAGAGAAGAGCCGTTCCTTGAAGTTAATATCTCAAAATTAAGCAGAAAAAAAATAGTACCTGTATTTAGTGTACTGGGAAATGGTTATTCTGTTTACATTAAATAGCATGTCTGTGATCATAAAACATGTAGTCATTCAACATTTCAACAGATCTGATCTGATTCTAGCATCTCTAAGGCTCCTGTTATGATCTAAAAAAATATTTCCAAGAGCAAACACTATCACTACTGAAAGTATTTCTCCGGCTGGGCGTGATTGAAGTAGGTCAGGTGATGCAACACCCTCTGTGACCTCATAATGCCTTTATGAGGTCAACTGCCTTTATCTTAGTCCACTCCCACTCAGTGTTTTCACTGGGACACACCTGAACCTGGTCCAAACACCCACTAGAACAATCCTAAATTGGATTACTGCACAGTAACCATAGCGCTTTAGTTTACGCTTCAATTTTCCCAGCATGCTCTGACTCACGGTCAAGCTTTTCATTCAATGATTTAGTGGTCAAAGCTCCATTCTGGGAAAAGACACACTCAAGTCTGGGCTCTACCATCATTGTACACTACTTAGTGCCAGATATCAACACCTGCATCAGTCGTCCACTAGTTCTGACATCAAGACTTTCTGCCCATGACATTGACTTTCCATGATATGGAAAACACAGACGGAATAGTGGAATCCAGCCATAAAAATGGAATTTACTGTATTGTTACGGAATTTGGCAAATTTTGGATTAATAGATCAAAAGTAGGGCTGTGCACTTAATCAAATCACGATATAGACTAGTGTCTATAAATATTATACTGCTAATAGGCTACTTAAATATGAAGTCTGAATGTTCTGCGTGAATGAATGAGGTGAATGGAACAAATACACAGAAACTCAAAAGGACTTCATGACAGCATCAAAATAAAAGTTCATTTCAACTTGAAGAAATTTGAAGAAAAATTCATTTCAACTTGAAGAACACACAGAATTTGGGAAAAATAAAATGGAATTTGAGGGGGAAAAAAGATCCCAAATTTATTAATTTTTTTTTTGGTTAAATTTTCAATAAATTAGACATGCTTTTTGATTACTAACATTTAATTTATCCATTAAATCAAAGTCCAGAGAAGAAAAAAACTGAATCCAGAAAAAAAAAACTCATACAGTCATACATTAGTCTAGCTGATGAAATCGGTTTTATTTTTCACCAAATTCTGTGTTTTTCATTTTATGGTTTAATAATCATCAAAAAGCATGTCTAATCAATTGAATTCATAAAACATTAATTTAATAATTAATTACATTTTTAACCATAATAGTGCCCTATGAATTTTTTTTTTTTTTTCAGAAATTCTGTGAAATCTACTTTAATTTTTCTAAATTCTGTGTTTTATGATTTAATACGATCATCAAAAACAGTGGTAATCAAATTAATACATAACTTCAATTTAAAGGTTTACTTTTTGAATTGAAACATGGATGAAAAATTGTGATGTAATATTCCTTAAAAATATTTCAATACATTTTATTATAAATACTGTACTTCTACTTTGAGAAGTAAATTCTACTGTGTAATAGTAATATACTTGTCATAATTTTAAAGCAAACCTTAATTTTGGCGGGTTGTAGTGAGGACCTTTGAGTCATGGCAACTCGGAGAGGACATATTGACCTTTCAGAAAAATGCCATCGCCAATCATTAGATTAATTTCAGCTCAGCTCCTCATATGAGTTATAGTGCATGGAAAAACACTTCAGGAAAACAACACATGGGCAGTGGGATTTGATTACACACTTCTTTGTTATCAACATGCATTTGGAAGTATAAACAATGAAGTATTCTAACAAATAATTAGAGCAGACACATGCACTTTGGCTTAATTTAAACAGGAACTCACACGTATAGGAGGTGAAGCTGATGCTCACACACATTTCTGAGCTGCACATCTCGTTAGCTGACAAACAGGGTGTGAAACGCTTATAGGGACAAAAATAAGTTAACTGCCTTCAGTGATGCTCGAGAATAAACCGCAGCAGAGAAACTGACACACTATAAAATGCATGTGAAATATCAGAACTGACAAATAGAGTTACTACAACATTTAAAGTCAAAGACACTGAGGTGGATATCAAGTATTCTGCATTTCCTTCATGCACCGAATCTCAAGTCTACAGGATTCTTGAAAAAATAACTGCTGTAGTTTTGCAATCAGCTTCACTGATGCAACATTTGAAAAAGGTGTTTGTTTTTTTGTTTGTTTTTTTACAGAGAAAAACCTCAGCGAACACACCTGCTGTAATCTACAACCCTGCTTCACTAAATATTACATCTGTTCCAAAGCCTAGTGAGCTGCCTTACTGTATACTGCCTACATAGACAACTTTATTTTAAGGAATCTTAACTGAAACTGAACAGCATTTACACTAAGTAACTGATTTGAAACGCTCTACGCAGGCAGCAAAACATAATTGCTCTTCAAAACTATACAAACAGTTTAATATTAAGCTTACTACTAAGCTAACAATGCAATAGTCTAATAAGCCTAAAGTACACAGGATGCACAAATTGAGCGCTGCAGGGATGATGTATATTTGTAGGCCAAAAGCTGTTATTTGTCTTGAAAAAGGCGTTCACTAATAAGTGTCTAAATGGGATTACAGAGGTTGTCGGGGACGTTAAACACCATCACACCGAACAGGTAAACTCATCTACTCACTAGACGCTTTCACAGCCTCGTTGTGTTTATAATCGCGCTCTAGAAAACTATTCTAACTCAGGGAAAATGTTTTTAAACAGACTGAAAGAGTTGAAGTAATGTTGAAGTCATGTGACTGTGGTGTAGTGCGTTTTGACTTCTGATGATTGTATCTATGCTTTAAAATTCATAAAAGTTGTGTTCACTTACCATGATGAACAAAATGTGTAAGAATCAAACTTCTGTTCATCACAGAGTTTATTTTCTGCAATAATCCAAAAGCCAATGGAAAAATCCTATAGGGTTTTTAATCGAGGGATGCACGATATATCGGCCAATATGTGTATATTTAATGTTTTCGTTATCGGCCCAATAAGAAAATTTGGCCGATATATTAAAGCCGATAAATAATGACTTATTTCCTTCAGGTGTGCACTGTTTACCATGATGGTTTTGAATTGCTTGAAATATGATTGGAGTCACTTCAAAAATAAAATACTGTTAAGTTCAATATGTACAGCACAAGTCTGTCATACAGGCTAAATAAAATTATAATGAGAATATTATAATTGTGTGCTTTGGACATGGCTTTTAATGGTGAGACTTTTGTTTTTGTTATCAGACTCTCAAAAATTATATAAAAATTTAGATTTAGGTTTATAAGCCAATATATCAGTTATCGGCTTTCAAATATGAAGAATTATCGGTATCGGCCAAAATTTTCAAATCGGTTGAACCAGGGTGATGTGAAATTGCATCAAAAATACGTCATCACTGCAATACTCAATGTTGGGTAAAATAGTTCATTTCTAACTAAATAGATGATTTTCTGTTTTTAATGCAACTACAATTGGCATTTTCAACTCAAACTCTATCCTGGATTAATTTTTCACCAAGTTTATCACAATGCATATTGGGAAACCCTTCAGAACTGATAAAAACCCCACTCTTAAAAAAACACAATCAATGAGTCCACTCAAACTGAGCATCTAAACACACTGACTCAAACTCATTGACCGGACACGACAGCGTCCCTAAGGCAAGGCTACTACTACAATATTTGGCACACCAAATATAACAATATAAAGAGGTGAATTTGTTTGTTTATTAAATTTTTTACGCCATGTTAGCATCATGGCTATTTACAAGGCAAACACAAAGGTCAATATCATAATCCTATGAAGAGGTGAAACTGACCATAAATAAATCACTGGCCGTCTCTTCCTTGAATCCTGTGGATCTAATATATCTATAATTAAACACACGTCTTACCTATGAAACGTGTGAAAACGTGTTCAATATAATTGAGACTTCTGTTTACACATTAACTCCAACCCTCCCACCATCTACCTTTAAAATGAATCATGAAGACTGGCCACCCTGCACCATGAATGAATAAATGATCAAATTACTTCCTTGAAGTGACCATCGTTTGGATCCCATAATGCATTGCAATGAGTAAAGTGAAAAATATCAATATAAGATGTTGATAAATGTTGATTATAATTATTATTTCATGCGATACTAAAATGTAGCAACAAAAATGTTTACTCCAACTACAAATGGACTATTGTACCCAGTTTGTGTGTGTGCTATGTATTTTCACAATTATTAGACTACCTAATTGTTAACTTAGTTACATGACAATGCAAAACACTAAATCAATGTGGGTCAAAGTCTATTGTCGAAACACTACACTTAAAAAAAAAAAAAAAAGTCTAGGATTTACTTTGAAACAATTTTTACTGAGAAATTGCTAGTAAATAATTACAAAGAAATGGCACACAACACGTTGAATTAATTAAATGTGAAAATTTGAAGTTTAGAAAAACTGAAAGAGTATTTTCTTGTAAAACGTATTTTCTTGTAAAACGTACTCCAATAATCAAACTTTGAGAAGCAATTTAGTGTATTTGTATGACACTTATTTGAATGAGTTGCAACCTTTGTAGAGCGCTCCAAAATCAGTCACTTATAAAGGTTATCTTTTTGTAGAGTGTTCCAAAAATAGTCACTTATGAGGTTACCTTTCAGTTAACATGCGCCTGAGAAGTTAACTGTCTATTTAGATAGTAGACACCACGGCAACTGACTAGGGTTTGGAACGGAGCCAATGTGTTGAACTTTTAAGAATGAATCCCACTGTTTTATAGAGGAACGAGGCCTCTGGATCAGCTTGAGTCTAGTTTAGTCTGCAGTCTAGTTGATGTTCATTCGAGAAGCATGTGATTCGATTACACTTGCTGCTGCAGCTCTGTAACACTTTACACAGACATAATGATACACAAAGATAGAGAGAGAGACCTTTATACAGAGCTAAACTCGCTACCAAATCCTCAGCACTCTTCAAACAACACCCTTCCATTCAAGTCTTCATGACTCAAGGGTTTTTATTTGGCCTACCTACGTTATTGGTTTTCTGGAATCCTTATTTTGTTACCCCTAACGGTGCTATAAAGCAATAAGCCACTCGAGGCTGTGCATTACAGTGAATTTATTACATGTAAGAGGTCTAAATCCTATACCCTAAAGTCCTTAAAGGGATAGTTCACCCAAAAACAGTCTCGAGTGGCTTATTATTTGATTCCAACATCAATGTAATAAAAGACAACAATGTTGAAAGAGTAAAAAAAAAATATTCTTACATCAAGTAATAAGCCCATTTACTGTTGGCAAGCAACATGACAACTTGGTGGTAGATTCGAATGCGGTTCATTCAATCAGAATTTAGAGTCATCTGTTTATAATATACAACAGACATCTCTGCTCATCACAAACATCTGGTAGTGTTTGATGGGGGTACGGGAATAGAAAAGGCTACTGGAGATTGTTTAAAGGGGACGTACAGTATTATGCCCCTTTTCACAAGATGTAAGTCTCTGGTGTCCCCAGAATGTGTCTGTCAAGTTTCAGCTCAAAATACCCCAAAGATCATTTATTGTAGCTTGCCAAATTTGCCCCTATTTGGGTGTGAGCAAAAACACGCCGTTTTTGTGTGTGTCCCTTTAAATGCAAATGAGCTACCCGGGAAGATGCTCATTGTAGTCCCTACCAGCCATTTGTTGTAGTCCTTAAAAAGCGATTTCTGTAAAAGAAAATATTTCCCTTTGCATTGAACTTTGAGCGTCGTAACTTTGCAGATGTTGTTTATGCTCAAACAGCAACATTACACACTAACTAAAGTTAAAAAAGTGAATAATCAAGGACCCCTTTAATCTAGATAACATTTGCAATGTCACACTAGTAAGTCTGAGAATACTCCAAAACAACCTGTTTTTGCTGCACAAATTGTGTTGACGTCTCTCTTATCAAACACTGCTGGATTTATACGTGCTTATCTACACAACAAGAACAAAGCCAGTTCAATCACTGCATCTTATATGAATTCATATCTGCCCAAACAAGCTGTTCAGTGGAGACAAACACTTCAATGACCTTTTAGACAATTTGGGTGGAGCAGAGAGGCAAGTCTTAGCTGGTCACAGGGCGTTTGGCATTTGTTGGGGAGTAGCCTAATTTCAAGTCTGTCACGGATAAGGGGATGACTTCGGGATAATTCCACACGCCTTGTTTCGGTCAAGCGGAATAGGCAACGGCGCATGGAGACTGTAATGAAACTCAGTGTGGGGTTTTATAAAGGATGCTTTGGTTTGGTAATCACAAGTGAACTTCAGTCTGTGTGTAATATCCATCCACATAAACACGCAATAAGAAATTCCAGAGCGAAGACGTCATTTTACGACCAATGATGAATCAAGATTGAAGTGACATTCACTAAACGTCCAGTGCAGAAACATGCAGACTGCTTACAGAGAATCATATTGTTCTTAAAAGGAGAAGTGTGCACTTTTTGCACAAAAAAGGCACTGCAAATATTTGTTTGGGCATATGCATTTAGGCCATGTGTCCACTAAAGCGTTTTTTCCAGCGGCTAGCATACTTTTCCAATTGTTTTCAATGGGAGCGCTGCATTTTTTAAACGCTAGGAGCGTAACGAGGCACTGAACGTCTATTTCACATTGAAGCTCTCTGCGTTTTTACCAGTCGCCAAGAGTTGAAGAACGCTCAACTTTGGGTAAAACGCAGCGCTCATCACTGTCACTTTGTACCCAGTCGTCCAATCACAGTGGAGGAGGGGCGGGACCAATACAACACCAACAAACCGCCCCATTCTGCTTGTACAACGTCAACAGACGACAACAACAAGCATAATAACGGAACAAAATAATTTAAAACAAGAGCCAGAGCAAATACTTTACATTGTATCGACATTTTTATATAGGAACAGTACAGAAACAAACTATCTGTGAAATGAGATACAAGTAACATTTCCTCAGATATTCAATTTGTATCATAGCAAACCATTTTCAGCTGGCTAAAAACGCTTTGGTGGACACACGGCCTGGTGGGATCTGATTGTCTAACCGATAACAGATAAGCGGAGTGTGAATCGGATGATTTCCCGCATGATCGGCCCGGATCAGTGACCGGCCAGTCAGTCTCACATGAGTGGCTTACTGCGCTTAAACGGTCAAATACGTACAAAATTATGTCAAAATGCCCGTCTTGGCAAATATTCAGATACACAGTCAGTTTTGGAATGTTAAATAGTTGAGAAATAGAATGCATGTTGTGTAACAGTATACTGGGTCCGTATATAAACTCTTACAGTGACAGCAGCCTAATAAACCTGCTGTCTGTCATGTTAATCAAAGAACAAAAGGCAAAGAAAATCACTTTCTGCTCTTGACTGAATACGTTTTATAACTTTAATTGTAAGCATTTTAAATTTTTACAACGAAGACTATCCAGTGTTATTTTACATTTGATTACTTTTAATTTCTGTAGATTTCTTACCTTAATAAAAACTCTTTATTCTATTGCATTTATCTGTGCTGTTGTTTGCAATTTGTTTATTTGTTCTTATTTTATTACCGACTTTTTACTTGTGGTTTTTTTTTTAATGAAAATACAACTTTGCGTTGAAGAAAAGTAGATTTGTTTGTATATGCTGTCAATTACAGTTCTTAGAAAGAAAATCGGAATCGGCAAAAATGGGTATCGCAATCAGCGCATCGCTAATAAAAATATATTTAGCCGTTTAAGATTTTAAAACAATATGAAAATTTAGACACTGGGAAGGGACGGTCAAGTTAAATTGCAAAACAAATTACATTGCGAGATACAGTCTTACATGCACTGTTCTTTTGTATCCTGCACATTTTGGCAATAGTAGTAAATTAACTGGGTGTTTATGCATACTGTGCATATTATGCATACTATATACTACTAGTAAGAGCAGTATGGTAGAATGCAATACCAAAAAAGTAAGTTAGAGCAACCCCATCCTCCATCCTCCAACTACAAACTTGCTCTCTAAAACTCCGCCTTCCAAAAATATGTCAACCAACCAGATTGCTCCAAGGAAGTGTGACTAGCAAAAAAAAAAAAAAAAGGAAAAAAAGTGTTTTTTGCTCTTTACACTCTAGTACTGTCAAACAGACAGATGTGACACCTATTTCACTGATATCTGACAGGTTGTAGGGATATTTTATGCATGATATATAGCAATAGACATTGGCAATTTGGTGCAGTGTTTAAATTCATCTTATTCACGGTAGTCAAATATATTGGACAGCCACTCTGTTTTCTAGATATCATTGAAATTTGGCCTCACAAGTGTAACAAAACAAGTACAAAAAGGGGGAGGGGCTCTCAAGAATTCAGTCAATCTCCTCCTCCACTCGAATTTCTCAAATAAATGCCCCATTTATGGGTCCGTCACACCTCTGGGGTCTGAAGGCCAGTGACTGTGTCTATATATATGTGATATATTTCTGTGTGTGTTAGCTTAAGGGGCTCCGGTGGGTTAATAATTGATTATTTTTTGCAATCAAACTTTGACCTTCCTTTCTCAAACTCTCTCTAAAAATCTGAAATCCTGTCTGTCACACACAAATCAGTCAAGCCTGTCTTTGCCCCAAAAGACACACACCCAAAAACGTCATTCAACCCCTGAGCATTCCTTAATATTCCTCACAATAATTTATGAGCAGAAAACACTAGAACACACACTATCAATCTGATTTTACATAGAAAAAAAAAAAAAGAGTGAACTAAAAAAGAAAACATGCCACTTATGTTAATTTTTTGTCTTTTTAGCTTATCTATCCTCTCCAGAACAGCAGATAAACTCCAGAAACATCATTTCAGCAGCTATTTTAAGCTCCTGTGCTGTGATATCTACAGCTACTGCCATTTTAACTCCGGATGTCTGGCTGTAACTAGGAATCTAAATGTCGCTTTGAGAAAGAACAGAGCGGGGGAAAAAGCAGCAGTAGCGACTGAAACTCGCTCTAGTAAAACAGGTTCAGCCGTTACAATGTATCACTCACACACGCGCGCGCACACACGACTGGAACATTGTAACACCGTAACATTCGAAACCCGCGAAACATTGTAACATTCGAAGCGCGCCGCTGTTCTAAAGCCGTCTAGTGATAATAAGACACATTATGCGTGACTAAAACGTGTTATACGCACAAATATCTGGTCCTGTGCTCAAAATACAGGCCCCTGCGGCGGCCCCTGAGCTTTCCCGAAGCCGTCAGAACCTCTTACCTTCCTCTGCTGTTTCTCCCAGGCCGGGTCCAGCAATAGGTCCCGGTCCCAGTCGTTCTCCTGCTCCATGTATGTCTGCTGCTGCCCGCCGGACGAAAAATGTGTTTGATTATTGGCAGCGTGATAATCTACCATGTCAAACAACCTGAGGACACCTTACTGATTCTTCCTAGCCGAAAACGAGAAGAAATCAGACTGCAGTTGTCGCTCTCGAAGCCTTTGTAGCTCGGTATGAAGTATCCGCTGCGTGGACTGACAGTATCCCCGCCGAAAGTGCGTTCCTCCACCCTTCTGACAAAAAATGGAGTAGAACAGACGCGCCGCTCCCACTGAGGAGGAGATAGTAGGCCCGGGAAACTCATGAATATTTAAAAGACGGTTTACTTATTCAGAAGATATTCGATCTTAGCTCTACCCACGAACTGGGTGGGCTTCTGCGATTGGATAATATCGTAGGGGGTAGTATTTTTTTTTTTTAGAAAATGTGAATTTGTGCATGTTATGATAAAATGTTCACAGTCGAGTTCAAACCCGAACTCTAATAGCCTAAGGTTTTTTTGAAAAATGCCTTTGTGAACTGCACTGTATATTTTTATTTTTATTTAAATTATATATATATATATATATATATATATATATATATATATATAATTATATTTAAATATTAATTATATTTTAATTTTATTTATTAAAATATATATATATATATATATATATATATATATAGATAGATAGATAGATAGATACATGTGTATATATATATATATATATAAAATTATATTTAAATATTAATTATATTTTAATTTTATTTATTAATATATATATATATATATATATAGATAGATAGATAGATAGATACATGTGTATATATATATATATATAAAATTATATTTAAATGTTAATTATATTTTAATTTTATTTATTGATATAAATAAATAAAATTAAAATATAATTAATATTTAAATATATATATATATATATAATTATATTTCAATATTTTGAATATTAATTATATTTTAATTTTTTTGATATACATTATATATATATTTATATATATATATGTGTGTGTGTGTGTGTGTGTTTTATATATATATATATAAAATGTGTGTGGATATGCATATATGTATATATAATTTAAGTAGTTTAATGTATATATGTATAATATTTTGGAAATTAATTATATTTTAATTTTATAAGTATATATAATTTATTCACATATTTTATATTATTATATTATTAATATATACATATTATATATTTTATATATATATATGTTTGTGTGTGTGTGTGTGTGTGTGTGTGTGTAAAATATGAAAAATAAATATATATACATATATAAAATATACTTATATAATGTAAAATTTAAATTTAAATTTACATTAAAATACTTAAATAATATATATAGTATACATATTATATATACCATTTAAGTATTTTAATGTATATATATCCTTATAAATATATAAATATATATATTTATTTAGGAATAAATTATATATTTTTATGAAATTAAAATATATTTAATATCCAAAATATTATTTAAATTACATACATTATATATATTATATGTATATTATATATAATTTATTTAAGTATTTTAATGTAAATTTAAATATTACTTACATTATGTAAATATATTTTATATAATATGTGCATATATATTTTTTTTTCATATTTTATACACACATAATTTAAGTATTTTAATGTAAATTAAAATATTACTTACATTATATAAATATATTTTATATGTGTATATAATTATATTTAATGTTAAATATATTTAAATATATTTAAATTTAATCAAAAGCAAAGTGCTTAGAAAATGTAAATTTAAAGACAGTTATTTTTGGCTCGTACATCAGTGTAACCAGTATCTTCTAACTTTACACACTCACACAAACAGAAAGAGTGAATCTATTATTCATACACTTTCCACGAAACACTCACCAGCCGGTTGCGTTGTTTTTCTAACCTTCATTTAAATTCCACTGTATACAGTTCTAATAACACATATTGTTTGGGGGAAAAAAACTCTTGAACATGTATGACTTGAATTTATTGTGGTTGAACTGGTCTGGTTCTCTGCCAGCTATAAGCTGCTTAAACCTAACATTAAAATTTCATGGTGTCTGTCAAAAGGGACATGAAGTGGGTCAACATCAGACAGATGAGCGCAGTGACAATACGCTGTTGTTTACATTGTTTATAATACCCAAATCCAGAGTATTAGACTGAATCAAACTCACGCAGCCCCCCAATGATTGATATTGATCTTTATTCACAGGTAATCTCTTCTATTATCTGTAATATCCAAACACAAATCAGACGCTTATTTGAATCGTTTAATGTTTTGCAATTCAAAGCAGCAGCAGCAGCATGTTAAAATCATAGCTGGGACATTTTACAGACCCAAAGCTTATGTAAGATTCCTGAACTGATCCGATCCACACATATTTCATTATCTGGCATATTTCCCAGGCATGTATGCTCTCAAAAGTTACCACTGTAATAAATATTAACAGAACATGTCTCCAGAGAAAGAGAAACAACACATTCATTCAAAGATCACAATTATTCATATGAGCTAAACATTTGGTTTAATTTAAAGTCACCATGAAATCAAAATTGACAATTCTTATTTTTCATGGAATATTGCAGTATTTATTACGAATGATTTATCTGCACAAAGCATTATTTTTTATTCATGTGCCCTTATAATCTTTAACGAAAATAACTTCCCCTCTCTCTTACAGCTCATCTCTTTTCTTCTCTGTTGATGTTTACTGGTGTGAGGGCGGGGCAACCTGTCAATCAAATGAGATCCACCAATAGCAAACCACAACCATCCAATCAATTCCCCACGGACAAAATCAAGCCCCGCCCAACATTTGTTCTTGTTTGAGAAGCCATTTCTCTTGGATATACGTCACAAAAGACGATTTCATACTGACTTTAAAGCAACAAGATCTGATCAATATCTCATCCATCGCATCCAAAATAAAAGTTTGTGTTTACATAATATATGCGTGTGTGCTGTGTATATTAACTGTGTATATATAAATACACACGCATATTTTATGTAAACACAAACTTTTATTTTGGATCGCGATTAATCGTTTGACAGCACTATTTATTATTTGTATAATTATTATTTATAAATTTAATAAATTGTCTTAAATTATTTATTATTAAGTTTTAAAATATTATAATAAATTGTAATAAATTGTAATATTGTAATAAATTATTAAATAATACATTATTATATATTTATTCTTAATTATGATTATATTTTTATTAAATAATAATAAAATAATAACATTTATAAAATTATATTTTTCTTTTATTTTTATTAAATTATTACTAAAAACTATTACACCAATTTTTGTTCAAAAAAAATTTATTAAGCAAATTCATTAAGTGACATCTGTCCACTAGAAGCAGTAAAATAAGGCTAATAGTTGCTCTCTATAGGTGCTGTGCAGTGATATATACAGTAGCTTTGCATCATGTCTGTTACTGTATTGACCAGTCCTGCAGCGATCCAATATAAAGAACAGATGAAGCAGATGTATGTTGTTTCCTGCAGCTGGTCTGGAATCAGTTGTACATGGTCATGTGCAGAAACTACAAATCAAGAGACAGAGGGAAAGAAAAAAACACATAAATATTCATTTGGCACACAAAATAAATCACATTTTTCACTACATAATAAATTCATCTCTGACTCACATAATAACTGTCAGTCATGTTGCAGAAAGATGGTTAAGCAGAATTAAGAAGCTTGGATCAGACAGGTTGCAGATCAAAGAGGTTCAGAGGATGAAATATTGAATGTGTGTGTGAAGAGGACTTAACGTTCTCATGTGTTTCATGTTTATACCTGTCTGCAGTTCACTGAAATCATTCCCATTCCCGTCATATCAAACGACTGAAACTTGCCTGAAAACAAACACAACCACACACATAAACAACTGTGGCTTAATAATACTTAAGTGGAGTCCAAATACTAAACACTATATTTATTTTTTATTTACTTTATCATTAAAACCTAGCAATTTTTTTTTTCTGAAATGTTATGCATGCAAAATGTACTATTTTTGTTTTATATAAATGCTTTGGTTTCTTATGCAATGCAATTCATACACTGAAAAAAAAAATCAGCAATTTTCACTCAACTGCTAGTAAATTTCACAATTAATTACAAAGAAACAGCAAACAACACATTAGCTATGTTTCCATCCAGCTATTTTTATGCACATTGTGTAATATATTGCGTAAAAAAAAACAAACAAAAAAAAACACAAAACACTGGATGGAAACGTGAAGATGCGCATAAATCCTAAAAATGAGGTGGATCATTTTTCCGATAAAAACACGTGCATAAACTACAATGGAAACACATTTACCGAAAAACATGCGCAACAAAAAACTCACACTCAACAGTGGATGTGATTGGATAACTGGACTAACCGGCGGACCAATCGCATCACAGCATCTGAAATGTTGGTTTGATCGTCCTGAAATGCCTGAACCAAACTTCCATTTTTAGTACAGATATTTTGCGCCAATTTCCCAGGAAGTGACGATTTTGTTCTCTTGAATACATGGGATGAAAATGCTGCTTTATTTGCAAATGTTTTAAATTCGGATTATGCACCGCGCCCGCAGCGGTGCTCTGTTTTCGGCCAAAGGCGTGACAGACCCCTCTCATCTGTCAGCCCCTGGTAGTCTCTGGTCTGTGTTAGAATATGACACAAAGTGTTTCTCGCCCTCTCCTCCCAAAACCATGATGGCACAATTTACATCCTCCTGCTCTCGCCACTTTCCTCCATGAGGCGCACGGATCTGACTTTGCCCGGGAACCAGCCACCATTCTCGGCCTGGGGGAATGGGTCGAAAGGCCTTAAACTTAAATTTGCAACTTTGCATGGAAACATAGCTAGTGAATTACACATGAAATTTTGAAGTGCAAAGACTGTATAGTATTTTCTTGTGCATATTCCAATAATCTTAAATCGCGCACATGATTTACTATTTCATTCCCTTGAATTGCTAAATAGTGCGCAAGATTTACTACTCCGTTCCCTCGATCTGCTAAATCGTGCGCACGATTTACTTCTTCATTCCCTTGATTTGCTAAATAGTGTGCACGATTTACTATTTCGTTCCATCGATCTGCTAAATAGTACGCACGATTTACTATTTCGTTCCCTCAATCTGCTAAATAGTGCACATGATTTACTATTTCACTCCCTCAAATTGTAAATAGTGCGCACTATTTACTATTTCGTTCCCTCGATTTGCTAAATAGTGCACACAATTTACTATTTCACTCCCTCGATTTGCTAAATAGTGCGCGCGATTTACTATTTCATTCCCTTCGATTTGCTAAATCGTGCACACTATTTACAATTTCCTTCCCTCGATTTGTTAAATAGTGCGCACTATTTACTATTCCCTCGATTTGCTAAATAGTGCGCACTATTTACTATTTCCTTCCCTCGATTTGCTAAATAGTGCGCACTATTTACTATTCCCTCGATTTGCTAAATAGTGTGCACTATTTACTATTTCCTTCCCTCGATTTGCTAAATCATGCGCACAATTTACTATTTCGTTCCCTCGATTTGCTAAATCATGCACACTATTTACTATTTCCTTCCCTCGATTTGCTAAATAGTGCACACGATTTACTATTTCGTTCCCTCGACTTGCTAAATCGTGCCCAATATTTACTATTTCGTTCCGTCGATTTGCTAAATAGTGCGCATGATTTACTATTTCGTTCCCTCGATTTGCTAAATATTGCACACGATTTACAATTTCGTTCTGTCGATTTGCTAAATAGTGCACACGATTTTCTATTTCCTTCCCTCGATTTGCTAAATAGTGCGCACTATTTACTATTTCCTTCCCTCGATTTGCTAAATAGTGCGCACTATTTACTATTTCATTCCCTCGATTTGATCAATCGTGCGCACGATTTACTATTTCGTTCCCTCGATTTGCTAAATCGTGCACACGATTTACCATTTCCTTCCCTCGATTTGCTAAATAGTGTGCAGGATTTACTATTTCGTTCCCTCGATTTGCTAAATCTTGCACACTATTTACTATTTCGTTCCATCGATTTGCTAAATAGTGCATTCGATTTACTATTTCATTCCCTCGATTTGCTAAATAGTGCGCACAATTTACTACTTCGTTCCCTTGATTTGCTAAATAGTGCGCACTATTTACTATTTCGTTCCCTCGATTTGCTAAATAGTGCGCACAATTTACTACTTCGTTCCTTTGATTTGCTAAATAGTGCGCACTATTTACTATTTCATTCCCTCGATTTGCTAAATAGTGCGCACAATTTACTACTTTGTTCCCTTGATTTGCTAAATCTTGCACACTATTTACTATTTTGTTCCCTCGATTTGCTAAATCTTGCACACTATTTACTATTTTGTTCCCTCGATTTGCTAAATAGTGCGTTTCGTCTGCTGCTCTGAGACACAAGTTATTTATGAGGGAGGAAAAAAGAGCCACAGTGGCTTCCCCGATTGCAGCAATTTCCATTTTTATTACTGATAATTAACGCTAATTTCTCAAGAACTAATGATTTTGTTCTCTTGAACACATGGGATGAAAACACTGTTTTATTCACAAATGTTTTAAACGATATTCCAATTTCTTTCTTCTTTGAATTTTTGAGGAATTTCTGTCTGTTTTTTTTCTTCACATAATGACCAGAAAATATTATTCAAAAATTCTCCATTTGTGTTCCATGTAAGAAAGAAACTCATGGATTTGGAATGGAGTGAAATGCATTTTTAGGTGAACTGTCTCTTTAAGTGTGTCCAAACTCTATTTGGGCCACTTTGCATTAACTGTTACAGTAATTTAACTTTGATTTGTGTGTTCAAACTTCAGCCCTCTTACGCATCATGCTGTCCAGTTTCATGAGCAGGAACAGGAATCCTGGGAAGCTGACGGTCATATCTGGCTCCGTGTAGCGCAGGCCGATGAGCTGCACTATGAATTCATCCACCTGTATGCCTAGACCAGAGCAGACGAGCACAGATCAACAGATCAGCCCACACACTCCTCCCTCAACATTCCTCTCAGCGCAACAGATGAATGAACAGGTTTCTCCTCTGAAAGCCGGGTGTGTTAGAACCTGACGTGTGTGGGAGAACATTTCACTAGTAGTGTCTGAGTAATAGAATACTTGCCTGTGTGTGAAAATGTGTTCATTCTCATTGAACAAACTGTTGCGTAAAGGAGTACATTTGCATTTATAAGGTGTGTGTGTGTACATGCTCATACTTGCATCTATATGTGTGTGTGATTAATTGTGTCATAGGTTTCACCTGCTGCTGACAGAGCGGGGGAGATTTCTTGATAATCCAGCGACTGGTTCTTGTTTTTGTCAAACGTCATAAAAATAACCTACAAAAACACATACAGAAAGGTTAATAATCACAAAATCCAGTCTTTATTTGATCTAAAATGTAGCAATGAATATTAATCCATTCCTTGAAGCAACAGAGTGCAACATTTGGGTTACGGAAGTAAAAACTCCATTCATTTTCTCCAAAGGGAAATTGATTTTTAACGATAACTTATAAACCTTTAAAGACAGACCTACTGTGAGGTATGAGGTTGCAGCCCATATTATTTCAACTTAGTTTTAAAATAATTATGTTTAACAGTGGAATTTGTGGTGAAAAACGACATTACCCATGATGCTCTACAGAAAATTCCACCAATCAGAGAGTCGAAACAAGCAAAAATGCACCAAAAGATCTAGTTATTTGTACTATATATGCATATTTTGCAATAAACTTAAAATATATTGTTTATATATATAATCAACATTTGTAAATGAGTAGTTTTGTATTTCTCCATCATTTTTAACTTGATTATTCTGTTCGCAGTGCTTCATGGGATTGTAGTTCTCTCCCTCACTAAAGCCGTTAAGTACACAGTCTTGTACCTTTTTGTCAGATTTTCAAATAATTTTTTGCTTCAAATCAAAGCTTACACTCTATTTATTCACCTCGTAGCTGGTTGACTTGGTTCATGGCTTGTTATAACGCTGGGAAAAATTAATGCGAAAGATACTTCCGGAACCAGCGCCACTGAAAAATGCACAGTTGCACTCTATAGTTCATCCAAAATGAGGGTAAATGATAAAAAGAATTGCCATTTTTAAGTTAAATATATTTTTAGAATGTTCTTACAATGATGTCATTTGTCATGTGACATGAAAACACACTGCCTTCACCTTCGCCTCACCGTAATCAAACACTCCCTACATACAAATAAACAGGCAAATATCCTCACCGTCCACTTCCTGAGTTTTTCCCACAATGCCTGGAACTCTGTCAAGTCGAGTCGACCCATTCCTTGGCTCTGATTGGTGCAGTTAAGGTGACATTCCGATCTCCACCCAATCTTATACATTCTTTTGAATTGCACCATAAAATACCTGACACACCCAGAAGCACCCGAGGTGACTGAGATAAGACATGGACTATGCTGAGAATGGAGCACTAGCATTTATATACTGCATACTATTCTTCGAAATAGAATGCGAAACAAACTGTTGTATTCTACACTATTGGTCAAAAGTTTGGAATAATTCCAATGTTTTTTTAAATGTTTTTGAAAGAAATATCACTAAGACTGTATGTATGCAAGTATGCTATTTAAAGCATAGCTTTGAAGATAGCAGCACTTAAAGGGACAGTTCACCCAAAAATTCTGTCATCATTTACTCACCCTCAAGTTGTTCCAAACCTGTATGAATTTCTTTCTTCTGTTAAACACAAAAGAAGATATTTTGAAGAATGTCGGTAACCAAATAGTTGATGGGCCCTATTGACTTCCATAGTAGTTTCTTTTTCCATACCATAGAAGTCAATGGGGCCGATCAATGATGTCATTCATTTTTGGGTGAACTATCCCTTTAATGTCATTTGAATTCAATATTTAAACAATTTTTATTAGTTTACAGTGTCTAATGTTATTCTGTGTCAATGTGCAATTAGGAAGGCCAAGGTTATTATTAAATAAACCTGTTAAAAACATTTCTGTTAATTAAAATAAAGCTGAAATAAAATAAAACATAAATATTAGTTAAAAAACTTAAACTAAACAAATTTTAGAAATGTTGCCTTGGCAATAAACTGAAATAAATTTAAGTTAAAGCACTAAAATCATTAACTTGAAATAAATAAAAACTAAAACTGAAATGAAAAAAATTAACAAAAACAATTAAACCGAAATAGCAATATTAAAAAAATGACAAAAGATCACAATGAAATGACTAAACACTAAACAAAAATGAACATGATAACTACACTCTAAAAAATGCTGGGTTAAAAACAACCCAAGTTGGGTTGAAAATAGACAAACCCAGCGAATGCATTGTTTTAACCCAGCAGTTGGGTTAAATGTTTGCCCAACCTGCTGGGTAGTTTTATTTAACTCAACTATTGTTTAAAAATGACTGTATTGCTTGCTTAAAATGAACCCAAAATAGGTTGGAAATGAACATTTATTAATAAATTTAATGAATAATAACTAAACAATAAACATTTATTAAATTGCTTATTAATAAATGTTCACCTTTTGATTATTACTGTTGCCTCTAGTAACTATGTGTCTGATTTTGGGTTCATTTTAAGCCAGCCATATAGTAATTTTTAAACAATAGTTAGGTTAAATAAAACTGGCCAGCACATTGGGCAAACATTTAACCCAACCGCTGGGTTTGTCCATATTTAACCCAACTTGGGTTGTTTTTAACCCAGCATTTTTTAGGGTGTAAAAATATAAAAATAAAAGCTAATTCAAAATATTAATAATAAAACTAAAATAACATTATATCGTAGCCGTTTAAGTGCACTAGATATACAGGATACATCCATGAGCACAACAAAGCTCTTGCAGTGCTCCAAACTCAGTCTCTTCTCACTACCTGCAAAGACTGACCGGACAGAAAACAAGAAACAACATCAGCAAACTCACTTCCTCACTGCGTAACATCACTTCCCATATGCTTTTCAACTCCGCTTGCAGAACGAATAAAAAGAATTGCATTATAACGGCATTAGAGAGGAACAGTGAACAGGACTTCTCCTGCAATGAATGTTTTGCATTGAAATGCAAATGTAGAAAAAAAGAAGTAAACAGATGAAAGCACCTTTTTTGAATAAACATTTTCTTACCTCCCTTTACAATGGCTTCAGTCAGCAGGTTATACAGATCCAGTGGCCTACAGTAAGACCCCTACAGACAACACATATGAATATACTGTACATATTAGAGTTACACATTAGCTGCAGCACTTACATACATGCACAAACTCAAGAGCACTGCGTAGCTTAAAGCCCAAAGTATACATCACTTCATGAGGGTCTTTGACGCGAACTGCAACTTTGCAACTGCAGGTCTCACGTGTATTTAATTTTTTTAAATACCCGATTCACAAGGTAGTCGAAGAAAAAAATGCATAAACAGAACAGACGGACAACAGACAAATCGGTCCTCCCTCGAAATCGGGTCTCCCCAGTTAATGATAATCCTGAGTATATACAAATGATATTAATTTAAAATATGCATAGCTTACTATATAATGCGTATAAAAACACATTAGTGCATGGGTCAATGACATGACAGGTCATTTTTTTGTCCAAAGGCCTTAATAATATTAAAAAACAAAGATATGACATCCAAAGTTTGTAAGGTAGTACAACTAGATCTCTTTTATCGAATCCAAAAGGTTTTAATTATATTTTGCAACATATAAAGGTATTTTAAAGATTTTGAAGTGTCAAAAGGTCATTCGGTTTAACCGTCCAAAAGCCAATACAGCCATTTCATTTGTAATTAAAATATCTTAAAATGTAATAAATGTATATATTTTTTATTCTGGCATGATTTTATAACATCATATATCAACAGTGCAAAATGGTATTAAAATTATATGTAGAAATCGTTGGTTTGTTATGAGAAAGAATGTCCGGAAAAATGAATTTCACTGATGTCATTCGGAGTAACCGATATAAAGGGCAGTCAGTATCATGTGACAGGATGTGACATCATTCAGACACCTGCAAAGAACCACATGGTCATGAAGCACAGTAACTAACTCTCTCTTAACTATTTGAAAAATTCATGTTTTCACTTGCTCATACGCATGTCCCGAGGCATCAGGTCATTTGGTACAACCGCTATAAAACATGGAAAATGCTGTAATATTTTAAAAACTTGTACTAAATATAAAATGTTTGATTGTCATTTTGCTATCTAGTTAGCAATCATTTGGTAAAACCGAAATTTTGGTTAAACCGAATGACTTTTTTGGTGACAAATTTTGTCCATCTTGTAAAAAATGACAAAAGCAGTGTCAATTGATTATAAAAACCACATAATCTCATTGTTAACACTTAATAAATCTTCAAAATTAATTATATCTCCATTATGTTTTTTTTTTTTTTTACACTTTTAAAAACCTTATTCGTCAATGACCCGCATTATAAAACCAATTGAACGTAATTTCTTACACTTGATTAACTATTAATTAATAAATAGCCTAATAATAATAATAATAATAATAATAATAGCCAATTAAATGAATAATTGAACATCATTCATTTGTTTTATTTATAACTTAAATATTTGGACATTTAACACTTAATGTAACACATAATTACATTAAAGATGATTGAGAATATATGGAATTTGATCCAATGGGATCGCTTGGGGTCCTAAAGGAGACGGAACTCATGCAAGCTACAGCCACAATGGAGGCCTATATAGATGATAGATTGTGCGAAGAGGTTAGAAAGTACCCTCATTTGTACAACTCTAGCATTAAAGAATACAAAGATGTTTACATGGGTTGTAACTCATGGCGAGAGATTGTTTAAAATTGCGCATGCATCGAACAAAAAATGAAGTATACTTTGCAAGGCTGTGCATTTGCCTGTGCAAAACTGAAGTATTCTTTGGGCTTAACAGGTTTTTACCTTGACACAGTGTTTCATGAAGAGATCTTTGGCTTCATTTATAGATGGCAGACCTGCGAGACGTGGAGACATCGGCTGCACACATAGACGCATATGTAAATAATAAAAAATGAGTAATTAAATGAACCCACTGATAATAAATGATCAAAGCAGTGAAACTAGATAAACGTCTCTGTTTTACCACTACAGGTAAGTTTGCCTCTGTTCCAGGTCTCTCAGCAGCTCTGCAAACACACACACACATATTTAGGAAATACTGTAAAAATGATTTAAAGTTTATTATTGGAGTATATTTTAACAAGAAAATACTATTTCAGTCTTTCTACTTTAAGTTCACATTTAATTCAATGTGTTACTTGCTGCTTCTTTGTAATTGTTTGTGAAATTTACTAGCAGTGAAAACTGTTTTTACACCAAATTGTTTTCAGTGTACATTAAAAACAAAGAAAACAGTCTTTAGATTCACATTATATCAAAAAAATTCTCCCACTGGAAATAAAAACAGACAGAATTGAGTATAGAGTATAAAATAGAAAAGAGTATAGATTGATAGCATTAATCAGTGTTTTTGTAACTAAAACGTAAACTATTAAAAATATTTTTATTGGAAATAATGCTGAAATAAAATAAAATGTAAATATTAGACAAAAACATTAACTTAAACAACTCAAATAAAAATGGGAAGTAACTGAAATAAAATAAGTGGAAGTAGTAAATTTACTCCAACTGAAACTGAAATAAAAATAAATTAAAGCTAAATAGAAATATTTAAAAACAAAAACTAATAAAAAGAAAAAGCACATTACGAAATTACTCACATTAAAACTAAAATTATAAAATAAACTGAAAATATAAATTAAAAGCTAATTTAAAATATTAATAAATAATACTAAAAACACTGCAGCTCAGAAATGTTTGAATTCATATTGAGATCTCTGATTTTTAATTGCAGCCTTTACATCTCAGCAGATCTAAGACGGTATTTGGTGTGTGTATTTGGTTACTGGGGTCTTGGTATAAACACTCAAAAAGTCTCCATTTGCTCTCCATTTAATCCCAAAGCTGTGTATCGAGATATTAAAGAGATCTCGTTTGTGATTTTCTTGCATATGACTGAGCATCACTTACATGGTGTTGTTTCCTTTCTCAGTCAGGACTCTCAGGAGGAATTCTCCCGCCTGATTGGTCTCCTCAGTGGTGGGAATGATGATGTAATGACCTGGTGCCAGGTGACCGCGCAACACAAGCTCCCGCCGCGGGATGTATCCAAGTTCTTTAATGGAGCTGAGCACCGGACTGAGCAGAGACAAGTCCCGTGAGGAGAGGAAATCACGCTCAGATCGCGCCTGATCACACACAAACACCAGAGTTTAGTTCAGAAAAACACTGATATACTCAAATCATGTCAGAATGAGCTCACAAACTCTGATTTCCTTTTTATATAGTATATTCACTACCCCCCAAAAAAGAGAGTTTGGAATAACTATGATTATTTAATGTTTTTGAAGTCTCTTTTGCTCACCAAAGCTGCAATTATTTGATCAAACATACAGTAAAAACTGTGAAATATTATTACAATTTCAAATAAGTGTTTTCTATGTGAATATATTATAAAATGCACAATATATGTGGTCAAAGCTGAATTTTCAGCATCATTACTCCAGTCTTCAGTGTCACATGATTAGAATGATTTCTGAAGGATCATGTGACACTGACGACTGGAGTAATGATGCTAAAAATTCAGCTTTGATCACAGAAATAAATTACATTTTAACATATATTCAAATAGAAAACAGTTATTTTTATATTGTAATAATATTTCACTGTTTTTACTGTATTTTTGATCAAATAAATGCAGCCTTGGTGAGCAGAAGAGACTTCTTTCTAAAACATTAAAAATACGTAATTATTCCAAACCTTTTGATTAGTAGTGCAATATGTAATATACAATATATAAGTGACTAGTTCTTCCTTCTAAGTGTTTATTGCTGTTTGGGAACCTGGAAACATCCGTTTCCTGGTGGACTGATATAAAGCCGTGCACCGTGACTCACGAAAATGGCATAAAGCCAACCAATGAGATTGCAGCTTGCTTGTCTGACAAAAACACTTCAAACACATGTGAAACGGGTTACCTTGTATATGTGCAGCCCGACGGGGAACAGCACTCCTCTCTGACGAGTGTGTTTCTGCATGAGTGCCAACAGGAATGAGCACGTTAGTTTAGGGTCACTGGGGTCGTCGTCCTCCTCCAACAGGGTCAGATTGAACTGAGGCGGCCCTACACACACACACATTTGTTTCACTACATTAGGCCGGTTCTCAGATTTTGAAGCCAAAAAAAATTTATCCATACAATAATCCATACAACTCTAAGGGGTTAATTAAGGCCTTTTGAACTGAAGCAATGTGTTTTTGTAAGAAAAATATCCATATTTAAAACTTTATAAAGTAAAATATCTAGCTTTCGGCAGACGGCTGTATGCATCGGTTTGCGGCAGAAGAGTAACTTCTGACCCGACACATGACATATTGATGAACGCGGAAGCTCAGAGGACAGAGCAAAACAAAACACCGATCACAAATTAGAAGTCTAAAATGAGAATTTTTAAAGAGAAATGTCAGAGGATTTTGATATAAGAGAAGAGGAGCTTGAGTTTGTTGACCAGCCATATTTGTTTAAATCGCGTGAGGCGTATAAGCTTACGCTACTCCTATATCCTACGTCGACTTGCGCATTCTGCGTACGGTTGTCCACCGGAAGCTTGTTAGTTGAACACATCACTTCGCTTCAGAAGGCCTTTATTAACCCCCTGTAGTCGTATGGATTACTTTTATTATGGATGGATGCTTTTTTTTTTTGGGCTTCAAAATCAGGCCCCCCCTTCACTACTATTATAATGCTTGGAAGAGCCAGGATATTTTTAAATATATTTCAGATTGTGTTTATCTGAAAGAAGAAAGTCATATACACCTTGGATAGCTTGAGAGTGAGTAAATCATGGGATAATTTTCATTTTTGGGTGAACTATTCCTTTAGGGGTTGGTTTAGGGTAAGGGTTTGTGTTAGGCACTTAGTTGTGATGGGTAAGGTTAGGCTAAGGAGCTAGACATTGCAATGAGTCAATGAATGTGAGTGTGTGTGTGTGCATGTGTGCATGTTTTTGTGATTTATAAGGACACAAATTTGTATAATGACATGGGTATTACACTGGTATTACAATGTAAACGTGTTTTATGAGGACATTTCATGAGTCCTCATATAGCTTTAAAAACATACTAAACAATGTTTTATTAAAAATGTAAAAATGCAGAAAGTGTTCTGTGATGGGTAGTGTTAGTGTAGGGGGAGAAAATGTACAGTTTGTACAGTATAAAAACCATTACGCCTATGGAATGTCCTCACTTTGATAGCAAAACAAACCTGTGTGTGTGTGTGTGTGTGTGTGTGTGTGTGTGTGTGGGAATATGGATGCTCATGTACCTTGCAGAGGCATCCATTGTCCATGATGCGATGTACATTTCCAAGGCTTTTTGATTCCACCTTCACTCAGCGTGTCTTCGCTCAGGTGACAAACCTCCATCATCTCAAAGTTCTGCCGGAAGTCTGACAGAGACATCCTAATGGGAAGAGAGAAGACGATGAGACTGAGAAAACACATGAGAAACATGCATCGGCCATCTAAGCCAATCAGAGAAGTGCCTGAATATGAATCGGCCAATCAGCATAGAGAGGAAACTGGCTCACCAGAATTCCCCATCATCCTGCTGGATTCTCTGCACACGCTTCTGTTCTTCAGCGCTCACCATATTCCACTCGAAGCTGAACACAATAAATACACGTATATGTCTTCACTGACACTTTTGATCATTGTAATGCATTCTTGCTGAATAAAAGTATTAATTTCTTTCAAATATATATATATATATATATATACAGTGTTTCATACCCTTTTTTGTCACTCCAGGGCCCCTCCCACTCAGTTTGGCCCCACGGGTTCCTGATCCGCACCAGCTCAACTGGACCGATCGTACTCTTGATCTGAAACACACAAACCAAACTCAGTGTGAACAGCTGTGATGTTTGCAGGATGTGCTTGATTTCCCTTCCAGCTGTTACAGGTGTATTCTGACCTCATGGCCATTAGAGGGCGCTGTGCACACACATAAAAAAAACATTTTGATTATTTAGACACTCAAATGACCTATGAGAGAAATATTGGCATACTACTTTCATCCATACTACATACTGCTAAATATTTTTGTGTAAGATACATAGGCCTAACTTAAATGCCTGACAAAGGTTGTAAGATTTAAACATTCCTGTTTCAATAAATATAAGACATTTCTGCAAGCTACACCAATGTGTAGGACGCCTGATATTTACAGGTACTGAAAAAAGCATGTGAAACCACATCCAATAGTTTTCACTTTAATTCACTATGTTGCATGCTTAATTCAAGCAACTTTTGCAAGCAACTCTAATAATGTTTTCAATATTATAGAATGGAATGTTCCTCTAACGTTCACATAACCAAGAAGAAACATTTTGAATGCTTAAAAAACATCCAGATATAATCTTTTTCATAACTTAATGGGAATGTTAGCAAAACGTAGATAATAGTATGTGAACTGAGACACGACAATACTGTGCATACTGCATACTAGCACCATTCCAGACATACTCTGTAGTTCTTTAAGCTGATGGCGCCCTCTGGTGGAACTCTGAGCATTAAGAACACTAATGAAACATAAATCAAGAGCTGGTTTGACAAGAACACGCAGAGAAAAAAACAACCAAGGTACTCAGCTAACAGGGAACATTCTCAGCACGTTCTGGCAAGGTTCTCTCAAAAATGATTCCAGTAACGTTATTAGAACGTTCTTTCAAAGTTACCTGGTCTTTAATAATGTTCTCACAACATTAGCACAAAAACATTATTTATACATCATTCATAGAACGTTTTATTTGGATGTTTGTTTAAGATATTTAAATGTAACTGCTTGTTTCAGAATGTTCAGAAAACATTCAAAAGTAACATTCCCGTTATGTTTCCAAAATGAAATGTTCGCATAACCAAGAAAAAACCTTTTTAAAACATTTAAAAACTGGATGTTTTGAATGTTCAGAAATAATGTTTTAATAACTTAATGAAAACATTAGAAAAACATTCCAGATATACTCTGTAGTTCTTTAAGCTGATGGCGCCCTCTAGTGGAACTCTGAGCATTAAGAACACTAATGAAACATAAATCAAGAGCTGGTTTGACAAGAACACACAGAGAAAGAGGTACCCACAGGGAACATTCTCAGCACTTTGGCTAATGTTCTAGTTCTCTCAAAGTTATGAACAAAAATGATTCCAGTAACGGTAATAAAATGTTCTTTCAAAGTTACCTGGTTTTTAATAATGTTCTCAATACATCATTCATGGAACATTTTTTCTGAAACGTTTTAGTTGGATGTTCGTCTAACATTTTTAAATGTAACTGCTTGTTTTGGAATTTTCAGAGAACATTCAAAAGTAACATTCCCGTTATGTTTTCAAAATGGAATGTTTGCATAACCAAGAAAAAAATAATTCAATAATTCTCATTCATAATTTAATGAGAATGTTAGAAGAACATTCTTAGAACATATTTTTGTTAGCTGGGTAGCAGTGTGCAATTCACAGACATACTCTGTAGTTCTTTAAGCTGATGGTGCCCTCTAGTGGAACTCTGAGCGTTTTACAAACACTGATGAAACATAAATCAAGAGCTGGTTTGACAAAGACAGAGAGAGAGAGAGAGGGAGAGAGAGAGAGAGAGAGAGAGAATCAAGGTAAGCATTGCCCCCTCACCGTCTCCAGGCCTGTCACAGAATAGGCATGTCTGAACAGAATCCCAAACTCATTGCTCTTCTCAAGGGGTCCCTGCACAAAGATAAAGAGACAAGACAATAGATTACCTTCACAAAACAACAGCTGTCAAAGGAAAATGCTTTCCAGGAACTCAAGAAAGATCCTTTTACCTAGAACACAACAAAGAAAGAAATGCACACGCACACACATGCCAAACAGACATTTGCACGCTCTGACAAAATATTCAGATCTGCTGTGAGCATTATTGCATTATGGGATGTGTCCTGGTGGTTAAAAATCTGGGCTGCTAACTGAAAGTTTACATGTTTGAACCTGCAAGTTTTGATCATTGATCTGTAACTAATGTGCCCTTGAGCAGGAAACCTGAGGTTACTTCAGGTGTATGAAACTGTAATTTAATACGGTGAAGTCACCTACGTAAATTCCAGATGAGATGATAAAGGATCTGTTCTGTTCTGTTCTTTTATTATTGACTCATATTTTTTTGTACACTACCATTCAAAAGTTTGAGGTGAGTATGATTTTTTTTTAAAGAATTATTATTTATTTTTATTTTTTTTAGCAAGGATTCATTAAAAATCACATTAAAGACATTTATAACGTTACAAAAGATTTCTATTTCAAAAATATGTTGTTCCTTTGAACATTATATTCATCAAAGAATCCTGCATCAGTTTTCATAAAAATATGACGCAGCACAACTGTTTTCAGCATTGGTAATACGAAATGTTTCTATATTTCTTACTATTCTTGAATATATTTCAAATACATTTAAATAGAAAAGAGTTATTTTAAATTGTAATAATATTTCACAACATTACTGTATTTTTTATCAAATAAATTCAGCCTTGATGAGCATAAGAGACTTTCAAAAACATAAAAAAATCATATCGACCCCAAAACTTTTGAATGCAAATGTATATTTTGAGCAGTTTGAAGGGGATTTTCATCATTAACAACTTCAATTTCAGTCGGTTCCACATACAAAGCATTTGTACAGCTTTAGAAGACTTGAAATACAGTGCGGATGAACTACTTTTATACTACTTTAATGTGACTTAATTGTCATTTTTGGAGCTTGACAGCCCTAGTCCCCATTCGCTTTCATTGTATGAAAAAGAGCAGCGTGAACATTCTCCTAAACATCTTCTTTTGTGTTTTAAGTCGCACAGCTTTGGAATGACATGAGTGTGAGTAGATGATGGCAGAAATGTCATTTCAGAGTAAACTATCCCTTAAAATAAGACATGTGAAGAGAGCATTAACCTGTGAGTTGGCGCAGTTGATCAGAGCTCCTTTCTGCAGCAGCGAACGCAGAAATGAACCCAGCGGACCAGGGGGAGATGCCACCATGAAAACCTCCGTAATCCCACCTGTCATGTCTACCATCGCCTCGTGAGGGAAACCCATATTCAGAGCGTTATAACCACCCTTCATCCTGAGAAAGAGATGAAAAAGACATTGTGAGCAACAGACAAAAACAGTTCATGTGCAAAGCATTCGGACATCTATAATACCATTCAAAATTTATTGGGTATTTATAATGTAACAAAAGATTTCTATTTCAAATAAATGTTGTTCTATTCATTAAAGAATCCTGTTAAATTCTGTTAAATTTAATATGGCGTCTAACCTGAGTAAGGTCTATCAGCTTTGTCATCAAAATTACATTTTAAAATATATTTAAATGAGACAACATTTCAGTAAGTTGTACTGTATCTTTCTACATACCTTCTGATGTTCATTCATGTTTATTTGGTGCTATAACTAGTAGTAAAGAGGAAAAGATGATCATGTGCCGCTTGAACTGAGGTGCTACAGCGATCTGTCACGACACATTAAAGAGCGCCAAAACTGTGTTTATTGTTTGATTTTTGTTGCAAAATTGACATGATCTAAAATCTGAGTCTTTGTTTCATGTGAAAAGTAACAAAGCAGAAAGCTTATTGCGATTATTAGATGGGAGGCGCACTACAAATAAAGTGCACTTAAGTTTTGTTCGCATCAACTGAAAACAGCATAGACTAAAAGATTGATCTTGGGATTTAAGAATCAATCATTTAGACCCTATAAAATCCATTTCGGCCAAACTCAAAAAATCTTGTTTTTTTTTTTTCCAGTTTCTACCGAATATTTACGGTTGCTGAAATTTTCGTGCATCACTATTTTTACTGTATTTTAGTGATGGAAGAAACAAAGCTTTTCGAAACTTTGAATCAGTTGAACCATTTGCTTCGCAAAATGATTCACTGTTTCGAAGCGCTCGAAACGCCACACGCTGGTGACCCCTGCTGGTCAGAACGGTGTAAATGCAGCGAAAACACACTGCAGCCCAAACATGCATAAAAACACCTTTAACAAAGCAATTACAAATGTTTTATTGAAAGTGCGACCTATTAAATGCAATTAACAAATCATTTAATACCATTAAATATGAAGTGCTTGTTTATTTTGTTTTATGGAGCGCTTGTTTAACCAGGCCAGAAAGATTCTTTTTATTTTAAAAATGTATCATTAAAATGTCTACAAATGTATGAAACTGATCCGAGATCAGGTAAAAACCATATAGACACTGCGGTGAACCATTGAAATTTCAAAACAATTCAGCTGATGATGTAATGAAGCCTCGTTTACTGAAATCACGTGACTTTGGCAGTTTGATACGTGCTCCGAATCACTGGTTCGAAACAAATTATTCTCAAAGCTTCACGAAGTAGTGTTTCAAAAGCACCCATCACTACTGTATTTTGATCAAATAAATGCAGCCTTAGTGATCATTAAAAAGAATTCTTTCAAAAACATTTGAAAAAATCTCACCTGACCCAAACTTTTGAGCATGAGTAGCCTATAACAATCAGTGGCATCATTTGTTTGCAGATGAGTCGACTCTTTAATATTCTATCTAATGCAATTATATTAAGGCACTATAATGTGAAGCATGCAAATAATCCACTGACTTGGCATAAGCCTTCTCCAGTAGAGCGCTCCAGAATTCATCTCTGTTTGAGGAGTGCAGATAGATCAGCTGACCGTTACGTGTCGGCAGGCGGTCATCGACTCGCACCTTATTCCACTCACCATACTGCCAGAACTACAGACAGAGACACACCATTAGAACCATCATAACCGCTTCATTCTGTACAGAAACACACGGCACTAACCCGAAAATAGAAGCAGCCATTGTAGCCCTTCTGAAAGCCTTGGCCTGAGGGAACAACGCGATCCAGGAGGGAAGGGTAGAGAGAGAGAGATGCCACCGCAGACAAGAACCAGCAATCACCTGAGAGAGAGAATTAAAGCATTTTAAACCATGTTAAAACATGCTTTAGGTCTAATATGGTTTTAAATGATCATTTTAATGGTATGTGGTAAAAGAAATTCACGTTATACTGCAATAAGTTCCCAAATGGTTTAGCTTTAGGATCCCTGTTGAAAAAAACAGCATATGCTGGTTAAGGTAGGTTTTGAAGCTGGTATGCTGGTTTGAGCTGGTTTATGCTGGTCAAGTGCTGGTCCTATGCTGGTCCTAAGCTGGTCTAGGACCAGCATAAACCAGCTCAAACCAGCATACCAGCTTCAAAACCTACCTTACCAGCCTATGCTGGTTTTTTCAACAGGGATGTCAGAATTTTCATTTTTTGCTGTGAAATCACAGATTTTTATAAAGTAAACTTATATAAATAACTTATATATTGTTAGTAATATTTCAAGATGAACACTTACTGGACTGAAGCAACTTTTGAAGGCTTTTGAGGAAGGTTTATTTGTTCATCTCTCAATCATTGTATTGCACTGCATTACATACAGAGCTTTGATAATAAAACTAAGCATTAAATATCATCTTACTAAGACATATTGGCAGATATAGAGTGACGACTGATATTTATATGCATTTTATGTACTAAAGATGTCACTTATTTACATTACAAGCATCAGAATTTCATCTTACCTTTTGGTCATATAAATTTCAGCATATTTTTGCTCAGTTTGAGCCTCTGAATAAAATTGAGCTGTTTTTTTTTTATATGATATGATACAAAACACCTATGCAAACTTACTCAGATTTGGTCTAAATGTTAGACCAAATAATCTGTTCCATTATCTTGTGTAGTTTTGTTATTGTTTTTGAGGATGAGGGCATCATGCAACCTGCCCGTGTTGGCAGTTGTCTAATTTGATGAGCCTCTACCAAGTGACAGAATGATTTGCACCGAAATACTGTAGAGTTTGATTGGATGCATGACCTTTGACCTTAATAACAAAAGATATGGGAGGTGTTGCACAGATATTTGCTAAACACTAGAACAGCTATTTGATGCCACCACATGCTTCTTTTCTGAAGCACTAACAGTGTGTTACACGAGAACCTGCAGCACCTGTATGAGTCTCAGTGTGAATTCTTATTGTTCAAATGGTTCAGCATTAAAATCTCACTCAGAACTCCCTGGCAGACGTCCATACGTGTGGCTCCATCCACAATAAACTGGGGAAATGGACAGATCTCCTGGAAAACAGAGAAGAAAACACAAAGGATCATTTCAGGATCAAAAGATATTCTGTCATCATTTTACTCATGTCATTCCGAAAAATATCTGCATATTTAAAATCTGTGCAGAACAATTACAATACATGAGAACCAGCGAGCACTAAAGTTAAAATCAACTTAAATTTCAGTCTCTTCCTCACATAAAGCTACTTAATATATGACTTCAGAATACTATGAATCTAATGCACGCGTCAAACTGATTACTTTTATGATATTTTATGGTGCTTTTTGGGGAGTTGACAGTGTCATCCTCATTTACTTTCATATATGGGTGATGTTTGGAAAGGCAAGCAGGTGGACCCAAGGAAAAAATGTTAGTATATGCATTAACTAACATTACGGGACCTTATTGTGAAGCGTAAAGGAATCTACACAAGAATGAACAGCTGAAAAAGGTTCTTTATAAGAAGAACGTCCTTTGCTGAACCGAAGGTGCTGTTAAGAAAGAGTGTAAAATGAAGAGCAGAAATAGAAATATTACGCTTGAGGAACATCATTTCAAACCTGTTTCTTCCTTTGGGCAAAGTGTGTATGTGGCAGCTGCTCACCAGACACAAGCCTGGACAGTTCTTCACTCAAACAGTCTCAAATCACTGACATTTCAAAGAAACACCCCCTCAGTTTCACACATCTTGCTTTTATATGCAGCGGTATGACGTGGTTAAAGACGTTAAAGACTTTAAACCCCCATTACCATCACTCCTTTGATCACAATACTTATCTCCAGAGGGACTGACTGTAAAGTGTCTGCTACATAACTACTTTACTTTACAGCAGTGTTCCTCAAATCCAAATCTGCCCTGCAGAGTTTAACTCGAACCCTGATCAAACTCACCTGCCTCTAATTTTCAAGTTGCTTGTGATTTGAGGAACCCTGCTTTACAGCATCTATAAACCTTACAGCAATAAGAGACCCAACAAAACAAATGTTAAATGCCATTAGATGTTTCGGCATCAGAATAATGTTGCATTATAAAGTCATGCACTGTCTGAGAAATAAATAATAAACATCTGGACACTAATGTCACATAAAGTCTGAATGTTATTGCATTAGATCTGTCTATTATCTGTCTTTAGGATAATGGTGCTTGGTTATATAGTTTGTTTCTAATGCAATCACATTCAGAAATGTTAAGTGTGTCTTAACCAGTGTTGGGGAAAGTTACTTATTAAAAGTAATGCATTACAATATTGTGTTACTCCCTAAAAAAGTAACTAACTCAGTTACTTTTATGGAAAGTAATGCATTATGTTACTTTTGTGTTACTTTTTCTTACCTGGGCTGGGCTCTTAATTCAGCAATATTTATCCAAAGTAATTTTTGCTTATTGTTATAGTTGAATTGGATTATCGAAGGTCAGCAGCAAAGACATTAGTTAATAAAGTGAGATTAAATACATAAAGTATATTTATGTTATTTAACTATTAAAGGTTTGTGTAATATTCTGAGTTTGCATTTTACTGTTTTTATTCATTTTCAGGAATACTCAATCTGTTTTTTGTGTAAGTAAGATAAATAAATGCATGTTTACATTTAGTCTAGAGCTACAATAACCATCATGTTCACACACAACACCTCGGCACTTACTCCCGATTTATCTCAACATGTGGACAGGAGAGCTGTCAATCAATAAATGGGAAAACAAAGTAACTTACATTACCTATTTGAAAAAGTAACTTGGATATGTTGCTGTAAATAAAAAAGTAATGCGTTACTTTACTAGTTACTTGAAAAAAGTAATCTGATTACATAACTCAAGGTACTTGTAATGCGTTACCCCCAACACTGGACTTAAAGGATTAGTTCACTTTCAAATGAAAATTACCCCAAGCTTTACTCACCCTCAAGCCATCCTAGGTGTATATGACTTTCTTCTTTCTGATGAACACAATCTGAGATATATTAATAAATATCCTGACCCATCCGAGCTTTATAATGGCAGTGAACGGGACCAACGAGTATAAAGCTCAAGAAAGTGCATCCATCCATCATAAACGTGTACTCCACACTGTAAAACATTTTCAGCTGGTTAAACTTAGAAATGTAAGTTCACCTGCTGCCTTAAAAATGTGAGTTAACTCAACTTGAAAATAAGCTTTGTTTCAACTCAAAAATAGTCAAGACAACGCATTACTTTAAATTAAAATTTAAACTTAAAATAATGCATTGTCTTGACTATTTGTGAGTTGAAACAAAGATTATCTTCAAGTTGAGTTAACTTATTTTTAGTTGAGTTAACTCACATTTTTAAGGCAGCAGGTGAACTTTCATTTCTAAGTTTAACAGCTGAAAATGTTTTACAATGCACACGGCTCCAGGGGGTTAATAAAGTCCTTTTGAAGTGAAGCGATGTGTTTGTGTAAGAAAAATATTAATATTTAACAAGTTATGAAGTAAAATATCTAGCTTCCGCCAGACCGCCTTTCAACTTCAACTGCCTATTCAACTTAGGATGAAAGTGTAACGCTTCTCGCAGTTCAAAACCGCTACATCCTACGCCTTTCCATATTCAACTTACGGAAAAAGCTTAACTGACATGACGTCAATTACACTTTCTTCGTAAGTTGAATACGGAAGGCGGTCTAATCAGATGTAATCACATTACTTTTTCAAGTAACTAGTAAAGTAATGCATTACTTTTAAATTTACAACAACATATCCAAGTTACTTTTTCAAATAAGTAATTGAAGTTGAAAAGTGATCTAGCGGAAGCTAGATATTTCACTTCATAACTTATTAAATATGGATATTGTTCTTACACAAACACATCGCTTCTCTTCAGAAGGCCTTTATTAACCCCCGGAGCCGTGTGGAGTAAATTTATGATGGATGGATGTGGATAGAGACACTTTCTTCAGCTCATACTCATTGATCCCACTCACTGCCATTATAAAGCTCGGATGGGTCAGGATATTTATTAATATATCTCAGATTGCGTTCATCAGAAAGAAGAAAGTCATATACACTTAGGATGGCTTGAGGGTGAGTAAAGCTTGGGGAATTTTCATTTTAAAGTGAACTAATCCTTTAAGTGACCAAATACTTTTCATTTCTTTGATCAGGGGTTCCCAAACACATTCCTGGAGCCTCCCCAACACTGCATGTTTTCCATGTCTGGAAACGCACCTGATACAGATCATCAGCTCATTAGTCGAGACTCCAAGACCTGAAATGGGTGTGTCAGACAAAGGACAGATACAAAATGTGCAGTGTTGGGGAGGCTCCAGGAATGTGTTTAGGAACCCCTGCCTTAGAGCAAAAAAGAAAAAAAGGTTCAGTGGGGTTCTGAACCCTCAAATTATAAGAACCCCAAAAAGGTTCTTTATAAGGAGAAATGTCTTAAATTATTGCATAATACTTGTTTAATTAGTTATTTAATTTTTTTCTAGTGATAAAGTACGTTTATGAGCTGAAATTAAACTCAAATTAAAACAAAATTAATTCATTAAAACTAAATCCATAAAATGATCTCATGATGGGAACCCTTTAAGTTTTTATATAGAATCTTTTCTGCTGTAAAGAGTGTTAACTTTACAGCAAAAATACGATGTCCAAATACGATGTATAACATAACATTGTTCACACCCCCAAACAGCAGGTATCAGAGAGAAGTTAAGCATATTTTGCTCTGACAGATGTATAGATTATCTGTCAACACGCATCCATATGGCTCTCAGGAGGAGGTGTGTGCAGGAACTTCAGCTCACCTTTGGTCGTTTCCAAACCACGTCGGTCTGAATCGGCATGTTCTGCACCGGGAATCTCGCGTCCATGTACAGCCCATCCTGCAGAGGAATCCCGGAGGTGGGAGACCACAGAAGAGTCGGGCTGCCCAGTCTGTCCCAGGGGTTCGAATCGGACGAGTCTGTGCTCGACTGCTTCTTTGTTCCGGACATACTGGATTGCGTAAAAAGCTCAAGCCTCGGGGCTCGACTCATCACGCGCAACTTTTTAACCTTCTAAATCTATTGGTGTGTTTGGAAACGAGTGTTCCTGAATGCAGAAATACGCAGTTGAAATTATCCCTAATGTCAACGATGTCAGCGAGTCGTCGGTCTGTGGTAAAGTGCGCATAAAGCAGGTCTTCCTCAACTCACCTTTAACCAGCTCCTCCCTCACCTGTGCTGCTCACGCGCACTCATAACATACAGACGAACTGTCAACTGAAAGAAAACATCTGTCATGATCAACGACAGCCTTTACCACAGGTTTGCTAGACATTTATCTAGCAAAAAGCGTTGACTTTCCCCCCCAATAAACAATGTAAACAATATAACGATTATGAAGCACAAACTCAGCTACAGGGAACGTTCTCAGTACTTTGGCTAATGTTCTGGCAAGGTTCTCTCAAAGGTATGAATAAACATTATTCCAGTAACGTTAATAGAACGTACATTCACAGTCATCTGGTCTTTAATAATGTTCTCGAAACTCTAGCACTAAAACATTATTTATCTGTCATGGAACGTCAGAGAACTTTCCATTCAGAAATAAGGTTTTCATAACTTAACGGGAACGTTAGCAAAACGTTTTTAGGACATACTTTTGTTCGCTGTGAAAGCACTGATATAGGCCTACACACATAGTTACTGAGATGCAGAAAGAAGGGGAAAGCAGCTAAATGAGCTAAACAAGCCTTATTGTCTTTGGAAGGAAAACATAGTATTTTAAATAACAGTACTAAAATCACACTTTCATGCCCCGTAAGATTTTATGGACAATGAATTTTCTCATTTCAGCCGCCATTGGCAGGTGTGGCAAAAAAAAAAAAGAGTTCATTTTAGACCCCACATACAGCCCATCCTTCAGCAAACACACTGCTGTGCATAAAGCACTGATGTGCAAAAGGTCAGATCTGTATTGTAGCCTATTGTGACTGATGCAAAGAACTTGATCAGCCAGTAGACTAGAGAAAAGAGCTGAAGGATGAATCTCACAAAGCCTGTCGACAAAGAAGAAGACATCATATTTCACCCCAAATTCAAATAAGTTTGGTGTCAGTCAGATTTTGAAAATGTTTTTAAAGAAGTCTCTTCTGCTCACCAAGGCTGCATTTATTTGATCGAAAATACAAAAACTGTAAAATATTATTATGTTTTCTATTTGAATGTTTTAAAATGTAATTTATTCCTGTGATCAAAGCTGAATTTTCAGCATCATTACTCCAGTCTTCAGTGTCACATGATCCTTCAGAAATCATTCTAATATGATGATTTGCTGCTCAAGAAACATTTATGATTATTATCAATGTTGAAAACAGTTGTGCTGCTTCATATTTTGTGGAAACCAGTTTTCAGGATTCTGAGCAGAATGTTCAAAAGAACATCATGTATTTGAAATAGAAATCTGATGTAACATTATAAATGTCTTTAATGTCGCCTTAAGCATAAAGCAAATTATTACAGAAACTTAATAGTGCAAAAATATATATAAGTATCAAAAACAGACTATGCTTTGGGTTAAAAAACAACAACAACAACAACAACAAAAAAAACAGCCATCTATAATCTGCCGTCATCAGGTAACATTTACAGTACCTTTATTCATAGACGTTTTTATCCAAAATGGCATGCAAATGAGGAACAAAAAGCGATTCACCCTAAGGCAACAGTAACATGAGAAGTGTTGCATTATAGTTTCAAAAGAACACAGATGTGGGTGTGGAGAAACAGTAGAGCAAGTTTTAGGGCAGATTTAATTAGATTGTGCATAGGAGGAAGTGTTTTGTACAGACGTGATGTATTTACGTTTTTTTTTATTATTGTATGGTTATATGTGTTTTCCCCTTTTTTGTAAGTCTTATGTGATGTATTGTTGTTGTTTGATGGTAGTGACTGTAAAATTTCTGAGAGATCAACCCAGAAAGTATTATTATGATCATGATAGTAAGTGTGATGAAGGCTGTGCATCAGGTGTTGTGGAAGAGCTGGAAAGATCATTCCTCCACTGAAGTGAATGTGAAATCTGTAATGAAATTGAAACGCATGAACACAGGTAACTGACAAATTAGTTACCTTAGGAATTAAAATAACTCTTTTAGATCTATAAAAAGTAGTGGCAAACAGTTTAGAAATGCGCCTGGAAGATCAGAGTAAACAGGAATCTGAGAGAAGATTCCTGGACTGATATCATCATGTCAAATGTAAACAGAACCACGTCCTCATGAACTAGTTGACTTGCAAATAAACCATTCCAGTGAGTGCAGTGAACGTCCGTGAGCGGTCGATCAGAGGATGTTATGTGTTTAATATGTAAATGACACTGTGAGGTCACAGGTTTATGGACAAATATATGCAGTGAAGTTCAAATAAATCTTTTTAACCCCATAAAGCCTACTGTATCATATTTGATAGGGAATTATCCACATGATCAAAACTGTTGTACACAATCTACTTCATGCCTTCTGTTTACTGATATTTATGAAGTAAACATAAGAATAACTTTGAAATTGTTAGTAATATTTCAAGATGAACACTTACTGGACTGAAGCAACTTAGGTTTACTTGATTATCCATACATCTTTTTTTTCTTCCAAAAAATCATGAATCTTAAATATGATCATCAGGCTTTTGAGGAAGGTTTATTTGTTCATCTTTAAATTATTGTTGTATTGCATTGCGTTATATGTTTTCTGTATACAGAGCTTTGATCATAAAACTAAACATTTAAATATCACCCTACTAAGACGTTATTGGCAGATTTGACGACTGATATTTATGTCAGTATCTTCAATACATCACCTAGGAAGTAACATCACTGTTGACTTCTTAAGGCAACAGTCTTGGCATTTTATCTTTGTCAGAGATCTGCTGTCTCTGACCTCTAAACAACATGACAGCAAAAGACCCTTGGGAGACAAAACGTGACCTGATGAAACCTAATAACTTTGAGAGCCTTAACAATGTCGTCTTATCCTTCAGCGATCATTTACGCCTAATTTCTAATGTAAGTTTTTACACTAATTTCTAGTGTAAAATTAAGCATCAGCTGTCCAGTATAGAAGGAACTAAATTGGTACTTTTCTGATGCTTACAGATGCAAAACCCACAACCACAATGTTGGAATTGGTTCAGGTGATGGTAATGCATGGAGTTGTGGGCAACATGTTGCACATACATGTTGAAGTCTGACAAGTCAAATCCTGTGTTCAATAGATGGACTGGAATAAGTTTTCAACCCTGCAACACTGATGGAGCATAAAACATATTAAATACCCATGAACTTCATGGTCCTTTCCATAAACATTGCACAAAATAGAGGCTGAAACCTTTTAAAAAAGATTTTATTACAAATATTCAGTGAAAGGAGGTGTTTCGCCTTTAGATGAGGTGCTTCTTATTTGTACGTTTTGTATGAGGTATGTAATTTTTAAGATTAAGAATTTGTTATTTTCTAACAATAAACATTAAACATAAAGATTAAACAGACAACAATAATAAAATAAGTTAAAGCTGCCAAGCTGTATTGAAAGGACCCTCACACCCAGGGCCACCGCCACCCGGTGGCCTTAGGAAAACAGTGAACAGTGGGCGACGTGCATGTAAGCGAGTAAATACAGGAGAATTATGGCAAAGTCATTTCGACGTGCCACACTTCCTGCTGCCAACAGATGGCAGTTTGACTATTACTGAATATTGCCATGTAGATGTCTTCAGGCCAGGACTATTATCAAACATGTGAAATTTGAAGCAGATTGGAAATTGTATGCCTGAGTTACAAAAACTTCCTGTTTCATGGCGTTAATCGCATACTTTAGCATTTAGCCAAGTGTTGCATGATTTATTGTGTTTCTAGCATGTTTGGTACTTCATGGCATATTTAAATGTGTTTCTGGGAGTGAATTACAATGTAAAACATGTCATTTCCTATTGCCAGCAGGTGGCGCTATGAGTGTAACTGAATACTGGCATGTAGATGTCTTCAGGCCAGGACTCTAATAAAACATGTGAAGTTTGGGGCAGATCGGACATTGTATATCCGAGTTACAACAACTTCCTGATTCATGGCGAAACATCCGATTTAACGTCGCAAAGGCCTTTAGATTAGACTGACCAAATATGATGTTGATCTGATAAAGCTCTAGGAGGAGTTTGTTAAAGTACAATGTCTGGAAAAGGCAAAAACTGCAAAAATTTGGCAGAGAAAATACAAAATATCCCACTTTCTGTTGGACTTCAGATTTTGCACTTTTTATTGTAGGTATTGGGCTGTTACGTGTCTACCAAATTTCATACCTGTACGTGAAACGTAGCGCGAAGGACGCTTAATTGAAATTTTGTAGGTGGCGCTATCGAGCCATTTTGCCACACCTAATTCTGAAACTCATATCAGACATAAATTTTCACTACTTTTGACATGTGTGCAAAGTTTCATGAGTTTTCGAGCATGTTTAGGCCCTCAAAAATGCGATTCATTTCTGAGAAGAAGAATTGACCGAGAAATTCCAATAGGGTCCTCACACCATCAGTGCTCGGGCCCTAATTACAGCTCCAAGCAGCCATTAAGGGGCCAAGCACAAAGAAGGCATGGTAAGTCATGCCATCATGACTGGGAGCATCAGACCAACTGCAACAATGAGCAACTGAAGACATATTAAGATGATTTTAGGCAAAATGGCTGATAAATCATAAATACAGTCACTGGTAATATGATTTTATGGATTATCACTTTAAACCAGTAACGATTTCTCCTCTCTCTTAATCTCTTAACATATTTATGCAATTATAATTGCTGTGTAAACCCATTCATGCCATGTCTGAGCTGCATAAAAGAGTATGTGTAAATCCAAAGATGGATTTTATTGATACTGACTTCAATTTATTGGTAATAACAACCAGTACTTTTTCAAAGTTCAGGAACTTTCGGGGTGGGACTTGGGCGCTGAACATGCTGATTGGTTGACTCCTCGCAGCATTTTATTTCAACCACCATTTTTAAAAGTCTGTTGCGGTGTGTGCAGTTATTTGCTATTTGAATCAACAATGGAGTTTAAAAATACGACCAATGGACCGATGACGAGGTTCAGGCTTTATTAAGCTTATATGCAGAGGACAAAATCCAGCGAGTACTGGAAAGTCACGGCCAGTCCTGAATGATGACAACACAGAATAAAATACTATGGCTAGTGATCATCAAATCCTTTTAACAGTTTATTTTACAGACTTTGTGTTGAAGTCTTCCACTTTTTTCACAAAACCTTTGCTCTCTAGAAACCCAGTCAGTTTGGGTTAAAATTCTTTGAAGTTCAAGTATTAGCATTATAAACACTGAATTAATACCAACATATGAAATTAAATTAAGGACATGCATCAGAAAAATTGGGAATGTTGGACAATAAATTTATAACAGAAAATAACAGCTTGATTTTGCAGTGTTGTATGTTAAAGCAAAAGTGTCCAAAAGTTATGCGATAATGGACACAGCAATGCATCATGTATTATAAGATCATTATGTTTGTAGAGTGATCCATTAAAACGTACAATATATATATTTCAATTCAGATAGTGGAGTAATACTATTATTATTCCATTATGTCTGATATATATTGTTCGCTGCAAACATGATGATCTTAAATGTATTTATTATTAATTTACTATTAATAAATGTGTAAAGTTGCATAAAATGGAAATACTCAATAAAGTAGATGGGTGTCACCTGGTGAGATGGGTGTCACCTGGGCTGTCTAACTGGAGCACAACCGGTTTTGTCCACAGTTTCCATGGAGGCCCCACATGGGTTAGCCCAGATGAAATGAACACTGCTCAGTGTGCACACTACAGACTGTTAAATGTAACACAGAAACATGCTGGAGTTAATGAGATAATTAGGTGATAACGAGCAGAATCACCGAAGGACAGAGGAACAACAAGAACTATGACTTCAGCCACAGAATTAGATGAAATCAACTGAAGATAAAAGACATTAAATCTCTCAAGATCTGATTAAACATCTCCACAAACAGCATTACCAGCTTCACTTATTACTAACCAGATTGAATTTATTTCTGACATACATCTACAAAAGTTGTTATTGAGAATTACCAGAGGTTTAGATGTTGATGATTTGTTGAAAATAAGTTTGGTTTGATGTCACTATGATCAAGGTCAGTGCTTGCTTCAGTTAGGCAGTTTGACTTGACTTTTTTAGTGTTGGTTATGTTTAATATGTTAATATGTTTAATGCTTATATGGACGCTTGATATAATGCTAAATTCTTATGAAGCATATAGAAACAGTATGATATGGTTATGTCAGTTTATGTGGACTAAGTATTAAATTGATTTCAGTAATATGTTTTATGAATGTACTGTATAAAAAGTAAAGCATGAAGAAAGAGCCAAGACAAGGGTTTGGTTATGCAGAATACACTGTTTATTGATTTGGCTGGATCGCATGTAAAGACTTAAAGAATTATTATTGCTGAGCAGAGATATACATGAAGTTACAAGACACTGTGATTAAATGATTGTAATAGAGTCATTACTAGAGCGGCTTAACTTTGAACAGAAACGCAACTTTGACCGTCTCATTATTTCTGTTACATAGATTATACTACAGTACTGCCAACTGGACAGTGGGTTGTTACATAAGCGCTACAAATAAAAATTAATAGTGAAATAAAACAATTAAATCTTCTCGGGATCTAATTTAATTCACTGTCATTTTACAAATTAACAGCACAAACACAAAAATAAGACATCAATACAGAATAAATTCACTTTCTTGTAAGTAAAGCATTTATATTATGTAGGCAATGAGACGAGATTAAACTCTCACCTACAGTGATCATAACAGTGTTACTCCAAGGCGACTTTATAGTGCCGTTTTGGTAGGAGTAATCACAGCTGTAGCTGCCCTGATGTGAGACGCTTACATTGACAAGGTTAAAAGTCGCACTAAATACATGTTTCTGGGAGGATATAGATGATCTGTTTATGAGGAGGTGGAATTCAGCATCAGCATTGCATCTTGGTTTAGGTGTTGTGCATCTGAACTGAATGTTTTCTCCAGGAGAAACAGCTGTATGAGTGGAGATCACAGAAAGAGTGGGCTGCTGCAGGTCACCTGTTCAAGAAATAGGCATCCATTTAAAATTGCTTGTTAAGATGAAAATCATTAAATACATGAAGCCTATTGTAATTTCTATTGCTCATTTCTACCTAACCCTAACCCAAATGTCAAGATGCAAAAGATTTACCTGAACAAACAACACCAGCATCTTCACCATGATTACAGTTGTGAGCTCCTAGTCCTCTGTGTGAACATTGTGTGAGGTTTCCTTCACCTCCCGAGCATCCAACATCATCCAGCCAGATCGATCCACTGCCTTGACCAAAGGCGGCACTTTTAGGTGCACTGATGGCTGAACCACACTCTAACTGTCTGCACACCACAGCAGCATCATTCATGTCCCAGGCATCATCACACACGGTTCCCCACTGGTCATTATGAAGTATCTCCACTCTTCCACAGCATGAATCAGACCCACTGACCAATCTTATGTCTGGTAAGATATAAAAATGTAAGTAATGTGATTAAAAACTATGTTGTAAGTATGTGTATATTGTATGTGTTTGACATTTTAGGAGCCAAGCACCAAATGTGCATAGCCCCTCTGCTTTTTTAAAATATAATTATTATTTGGGACTAAACACTGTAGGTTTATGTTTTCAATCACTGTTGTACTCTTTTCATCACAAGCAAAACAGCAAATATACAATGGCATCTTGGACCTGGGGAAAACATATATACTTTACCCTTTAAGCAGACGACGCCTACATCTTCTTGATGACCACAGTTATGGTTTCCAAAAGGATTGTGTGAGCACTGTGTGAGGGATGATTCACTTCCTGAACATCGCACATCATCCAACCAGATCGGATCACTTCCCTGGCCAAAATAAGCGCCGGAGTGTGCACTAACAGCTTGTCCACATCCCAACTGTCTGCACACCACCTCAGCATCTTCAATGTCCCAGTCATCATCACACACTGTTCCCCACTGGTCATCATAAAGGATCTCAACTCTCCCAGAGCAGTCTTTACTACCATTCACCAGTCTGATACTATATTCACCTAAAAAATAAAATAACTATATTATGAATCAACACACATCTAACAACATGATAAACTTGCAAACTAGCTAAAACCATCAGTCATTGTTAGGAGCCAAGCACCAAACCCCTCTGCTTTTTAAAAAAATATAATTATTATTTGGGACTAAACACCAAATAATATAGGTTTATGTTGTTTTCAATCACTATTGTACTCTTTTCATCACAAGCAAAACAGTCAATATACAATGGCATCTTGGATCTGGAAAACATATATATTTTTACCTTTTAAGCAGACGACACCTGCATCTTCTTCATGACCACAGTTATGGTTTCCAAAAGGATTGTATGAGCACTGTCTGAGGGATGATTCACTTCCTGAACATTTCACATCATCCAACCAGATCGGATCACTTCCCTGGCCAAAATAAGCGTTGGAGTGTGCTCTAACAGCTCGTCCACATCCCAACTGTCTGCACACCACATCAGCATCTTCAATGTCCCAGTCATCATCACACACTGTCCCCCACTGGTCATTATAAGAGATCTCAACTCTCCCAGAGCAGTTATTATTACCATTCACCAGTCTGATACTATATTCACCTAAAAAAAAAAAAAAAAAAAAAACTATATTATGAATTATGTTTTGAGTTATAATAGTTTGCAAGAGTGTGATTATAAACACTACGAGGCTGTGAAAGTGTCTAGTGAGTACATTAGTTTTTCTGTTCAGCTGATGACGTTTAACATCCCCGACAACCTCTGTAGTCCCATTTAGCCATTTCTTAGAAACCGCCTTTTTTAAGAAAAGTAAAAGCTTTAAAGAAAATCACATGGGGCATTACTGATGTATTTTATGTCGTAGAGCAGAGGTCTTCAACTACTCTTCTTTGAGGGCCAGATTTTAAAAATGTAAATATGATGCGGGCCAAACTTTTACCATACTCTTATAACCTAATATATTATAGTGTTATAACTTCTATGTTGTTTTTGTTACTTTATTATGTTATAGGTCATATATTAAAACATGCACACACATCTTGTATCCAGTATTTTGCCTTTTAATGATATTTACTTAAAACTATTTTCTTTTTAAAGTCATTTTAAAAAGCAGTTTAACATTGCAAGAGCTAAATGTTAATAGTTCAACTATGAACATTGTACGAAAAATTCAAAGCAAATGTAAATAATCAACACGTCAATAATCAACATACTTGTACAGCACTGTAACTATTTAACTTTGATACATTGTTACATTTCAATAAAATATATGCATGCATTCACAACCTAGCCAGTTTTCTCCTAATGACTAAAATTGCATTTGCTTGATCTTGAAATAGCAACAAAATTGGGCTCATAAGAAGTTAGCACGATCCACAAGAGGTGTTCACTTGAAAGGGAGGAACAAGTGTTGTTTTTTATTACATTCACATGTGAAAAGCTTGACTCACATGTGTAAGTTGTACCAAACATAGCCAAAATGAAAATGGCCAAACTTCTGGTGTTTGGAAATGGTCCTGGTTCAGTTCAGCCCAGAACTGCACACATCCTCCAGACAGAAATCTACTCTTTGAATCCGATGACGTTTGGATGTCTATGAGCTCTAATTGCAGCAATCCGTCGTCGAGTGAATTGAGCACCTCTTTGGCTTTAGAAGCAAATGCTCCTCCCGCATCAACGGTCCTCTGCATCACCCCGGGGGGTATTTTGAAGTCGTCAAACCTCGCAGCAAAATTTGAACGCAGTTTTTCCAAAAAATCTGTCATCCCTCCGGTAATTTTTGCTGAGGAGTTTTTGATGAAGTCCCGCAGCGTTGGGAAATGCAGAATTTTCGCCCTATTCAAATCGGTTACAAACAAGTCCATCTTGCGTTGTTTTTCCACAATATCGCTCATGGTTTTTTCCTTTCCCTGCAACTCTAGATTAAGGCTGCTCAAATGACTAAAAATATAATTCAGAAAACACGTCTGCCACGAAAGTCTCGTCAAGCATCTGAGAGATTTCTTGTGATTTCTTGTGATTACTTTCTTGAAGGAAAGCAACAATCTCTTGCCTAAGTTCACAGAACCGTCTTAGTGCATTGCCTTTACTTAGCCACCTTACATCATTGTGCAGCAGCAAATCAGTGTGATCAGCAGACATCTCTGATAAGAGCTTGCAAAACAAGCAGTGCTGTAGGCTTTAAATTCACCACTTAGTTTAGCGCAAAGAACGCTCTGATGAATCAAACAGTGCAGCGATCTCATTTGTGGCGCAACTTCGACCAGGCGCGCATATAACCCCTGCATCTTACCCACCATAGAAGGAGCACCATCTGTTACAAGCATATTTACTCGTTTCAAATCTAGTCCGTGCTCGGTAAAAAAGTCAACAACTTTATTAAAAAATCTCACCACTTGCATGTCCCTCCAATGGAATTAATTCCAGAAGTTCCTCCCGAAAGCACACCCCATCAAAAAATCTCACATAGAGACACAGCTGTCCCACATCACTACCAGCGGTAGATTCATCCACAGCTAATGACATTACCTCTGCCTTTTTGAATTGTTCTAAAAAAGTTTCAAAAACATCATTTGACCAAACCATCTTCATTTGGTTGATGTTTCAGACATTGGAATTTTCTGAATAGATGCAATTATGTTGTTTCTGGTTTTATCCTCAGTCACAATTTCCTGTACAACGGCTGGCATGTAATCTTTCACAGTCTCTGAATCAGTAAACATTTTTTTTTTTCCCGAGAATCCATGCTACATGGAGAGAGGCTGCTATGGCCTTCTCTTGCTCGGTACACGATCGAAACATGATTCGTTCGTCTTTGCTCATAGTCAGCAAAAGACTTTGCACTTTACGTTGACGAGCATCAGAGCCAGAAGGATATTGAGTGTCAAGGTTTGGATTTTTCGGAAATGTTTGGATTTGAAGTGTCTTCTCAAGTTGTACTCCTTCATTACAGCGACACACTCACTGCATATCAAACATACTGGTTTCGGTGAAACAGGTAGAAGCAGGTATTTTTCTGTCCATTCTCCACAAAACTGTCTGTTTTCACTGTCAGTTTTTCTCTTCCTAAAGGTAGAGAGCGACATATTTCATTCTTGATATTTTTCTCATTCATCTGGCAAAAAATATGCCGACGGTGAGTGGAAATTGGTTCTTGTAATTTTTAAATGTCTTCCAGCAGGGAACAAATCGGATTGGCTAAACAATAATGCGTTGGCGGGCTCCGATCTTAAAGTAACCACGCTCATTTTAAATGTTTAGGAGGGACGGATAAAGATGATTGGCGGGCCACATTTGATGAGCCCTGTAGAGTAAGACATGAAAATATCTTAAGCTTGTGTTATACACAAACCTTATTTCAGGCCTTTACAATCATATCAGGGGTCTCTCCTCATCCACCACCAGTGTGCAGCATCCACTTGGATGATGTGACGGCAGCCACAGTACAATGGTGCCAGTGCGCTCACCACACACCAGCTGTAGGTGGAGAGGAGAGAGAGTGATAGAGCCAATTCAATGGATGGGGATTATTAGGAGGCCATGATTTGTAAGGGCCAATGGAGGGAATTTGGCCAGGACCCTGGGGTTACACCCCTACTCTTTACGAGAAGTGTCATGGGATTTTTAATGACCACAGAGAGTCAGGACCTTGGTTTAACGTCTCATCCGAAGGATGGTGCTTGTTACAGTACAGTGTCCCCGTCACTATACTGGGGCGTTAGGACCCACACAGACCACAGGGTGAGCACCAAGCAAATGTGCCGTAATGTGTCGAGGCTTTGAAACAATCTCCACGGTGACCCCTAGTTGTCAGAACAGTGTAAATGCAACAAAACTCAGGCCAAACATGCATAAAAACACCTTTTACAAATCTATTGCAAATGTTTTATTGAAAGTAAAATCTATCAAATGCAATTAACTAATCGTCTAATAAGATTATATGTAGAGTGTCTGTATGATATGTGTTCTTTTATCAATTTTCAAGGCTTGTTTTGTTTGTTCCATGGCTCAAGCTAAACAGGCCAATAAGAGATTAATAACTACCATTATTCATTTTAATTATTCTAATGTCTAATTAAAACATCTACAAATGTATAAAACTGATCAGAGATCCGGTAAAACCCATAGACACTCGTTCAATTGTTCTCAGTGAATCTGCATGATTCATGGGTTCACTTTATCATCGCCCTCTACCGGTGAACCATTGAACGGTTCGATTCTCTCAAGCAAAGAGTATCCACCTTATTCCTACACCCAATGACGCTTTGCGCGAATTATGGGTGTAACTTCCGTTAAGCTGTAAACAGTAAGTGAAAGGCTCGCTCTATGAACGCAATAATATGTTTTATTTTTAAACTTGGTACAATGAGATGACATTATTCTACTCACCCTTCAACCAACGAACATTAAAAGGACATTTAAAAGTGTAAAAGCATCAACAAGGTACTCTCAACAGGCCAAGAAAAAGCGCGATTCTTTCCACAGCAATAACGGACGAGTTAAATATAACTATAGTGATATATATCTGTTATGTAATATACGTTGCCTTAATAAAAAATGTTCATAAACTTCAGCATTGCGTGATACTATTTCAAAGTAATTTCTGTCATTTTGACAGATAATAAATTGTATTTACCTGTGAAAACAAACCTGGAAAGAGACGTGAGGCTTTGAGGAGAAAAACGAGATTGTTCGTGCATTCCAGTGTACGGTGTACATTTTAGGACTTCCTCACACAGTCATACAACGAAAAGGCGTCAGTCATCGGACAAAACGGCATCGCGCCTCTGACTGAAAGACTTCAGGTCTCAGGAAAAACGACGTAAGGTGTCAGGTCTCGTACAATTAGGCATCAGACAAAACAGCCTCAGACCAAAAGGCATCAGACGAAAATGCATTTGATGAAACGGACTCAGACAAAAAGGCATTAGACTAAAAGGCATCAGTTTTTTTTTTTTTTTTTTGTATAGCCTAACTTTCTATTGGCTTTTATCCCATCATAACGCCGTCCTTCAGTTGTCTTTTTCTTTCTCCCTGTTTTATATATTTAACTGTTACTATACCCAAATTGATGTAAGATGTGTGTGCAAGCCTTAATTAAATATGGTTAGGTTCTATACAGAAAAGAACATGCCGATTTTCACATTGGTCTGCAGAAAAACAGCAACGGGCTGAATGAAAATGTAAAATGTGACTCTTCCATCCAGATAGTGGTATTCTGTTTTTATTGTTATTTTTATTTTTTATGCATTCCATTTTTATTCTTATGTATTTGTTTCATTTTTATGTAAAGCACTTTGAATTACCATTGTGTATGAAATGTGCTAAATAAATAAAATTGCCTTGCCTTGCCTAATCGACTCTCTGACAGTAGGTGGCGCTGGAACAGCAGAAATAAAGCCTTTTCCTTGGTAACCTCTGTACACAAAGCAGCTGTGCTTATAACAACGCAGTCAAATAGTTCGAAAGATTTTTTACCTCTCTTATAAAAATTATTGGTAACCACAAATAACCATGGTTTTGCTACACTATAGTTTATGGTGTTTGTAGTAAAATTATTGTTATACAAATAGTAGTCTATCAATCCAAAAAAAAAAAAAAAAAAAAAAAAATAGTTAACACACTTTTAACCATGGTTAATTTTCGTATGTGTTCATGATAGTTTGCAATGCAAGCTAGTTGCAATGTGTTATTTAGCTATTTTATACATGCAAATAAAACTAGTGAATAATACAAATTTACAAAATAATCTCTGGTATATGTTTTAAACAACTTAGTGTAACATTTAACAGACAACTGCATGCACGTGACGTCACATTGAGGCGGGGCAGTTCGCTTCTTTCTAAGTCCGTTTCGTCTGATGCCTTTTAGTCTGAGGCCGTTTTGTCAAATGCCTTTTTATCTGAGTCCGTTTCGTCTGATGCCTTTTAGTCTGAGGCCATTTTGTCAAATGCCTTTTTATCTGAGTCCGTTTCGTCTGATGCCTTTTAGTCTGAGGCCGTTTTGTCCAATGCCTTTTTATCTGAGTCTGTTTCGTCTGATGCCTTTTGGTCTGAGGCTGTTTCATCTGATGCCTAATTGTACGAAACCTGACACCTGACGTCGTATTTCCTGAGACCTGAAGCCTTTCAGTCTGAGGCGCGATGCCGTTTTGTCCGATGACTGAAGCCTTTTAGTCTGAGGCATGACGCCTTTTCGTTGTATGACTGAGGTGTCAGGAAGTCCTAAAATGTACACCGTACCAGTGAATTATTAATGGGATATATCGTAAATTATATTGGGAGAACAGACCACAAATGTGCAGTATGTTTTCATACTATTACAGCGGTATGCACAGGGACAAAAGAAAATAATCACGAGGATAGAAACCAGCGACTGAAAAGAGCTCTTGCCATAGATATTCTTGTTATAACATGTTACGTTAAAATACCAAGCGTTACGTTATTCTTATGATGTCTGAAAATAAAACATGAAAGAAACATTGAGTTTCATTCAGTCAAACTGACGGAAAAGCTTTATTTGTAGCGCAACCTATGATTTGAAACGATTCGTTTCAGTCTTTTTGAATGGAAGTTCCCCAAACCGGAAGTGGAACCCATAATTCAAAATGCAGTAGGCTAGTCAGGAATAAGGTCAATAGAACCCAAGAGGCGACACTTTGATACTTTTTGGGTAACAGCCACTAGATGGCGCTCCGGTAGCACGGCCGCCATTATGGGGTGAAAATACTAACTGGACCATAGAATCCTTCACATCTTACGCACCCAAAATCAGCGAATTTCACAACCAAATCAGAAGCGCAATAGAACAGCTTTTTAAATTAAGTCATCAGTAAATTGTATGGCTCCTACAGTAAATGTTGTATCGTCTTATATATGTTTTATTTTACCAGTTGTGGAATCCAACCATTCAACCATCTGAGGTAACGTAGTTAGCCTACTTTATTGAGTATTTCCTTTTTATGCAACTTTACACATTTATTAATAGTAAATTAATAATTAATACATTTAAAGGAAAACTCCATTTTTTTGAAAAAGGCTCATTTTCCAACTCCCCTAGAGTTAAACAGTTGAGTTTTACCGTTTTCTAATCCATTCAGTCGATCTCCGGGTCTGGCGGTACCACTTTTAGCATAGCTTAGCATAGTTCATTGAATCTGATTAGACCGTTAGCGTCTTGTTAAAAAATGACCAAAGAGTTTCAATATTTTCCCTGTTTAAAACTTGACTCTTCTGTAGTTACATCGCGTACTAAGACCGAAGGAAAATTAAAAGTTGCGATTTTCTAGGCCGATATGGCTAGGAACAATACTCTCATTCCGGCGTAATGATCAAGGAACTTTGCTGCCGTACCATGGCTGCAGCAGGTGCAATGATCCTATGTTGGGCTACCTGAGGATCTATCCACAAGCTGGTCAGCAGGACACATTATTTGCCATGGAGGAGGGAAAGCCCATGTCCAGGCAATGCTACGCCCTCTCTGCAATGCTACGAGCTTCCCCAGAGCTTCCTTCATTCACTGTGCTATGTGCTGCTACAACTGCAGCTTCCTCCACTCCTGTCTCTACATTGAAGGCCATGGGGCGATAGTCTTCAGCTGCTTATGAATGTTACCTCCGGCCGATGCTCGAGCCATCCTTGAGAAAAGCAATGAGTGCTGCTCCCTGATCCATGGCTTGAAAATAAATATTATGTCTTCAATGTTGGGCCTATTTACATTTAAATACTGTAAATTTGACCGCAGATGCGTGATGACGCTGCGTGTGCTTGGTGCGTGTCCACTGCCGTTTTCAATTAATTTCTTTGAAGTTGAGCGTAAAAGCTGAAGCAAATTACATTCACAGGATTCATTGCACAGGGTATGAGTGAGTTGTGAGAAACGCGTGCTTTGATGTTTACACTTGTATTTGTGGTCTCAACCGTCGGTAGGCCTATTTTCCGTACAAATGCTCTACGAAGCCATCATTTATGTTGTTTGGAATGCCGTGGGCTTATATATAAAAATATGAAATTCACTGACGGAAGGCTGCTTTCGATTTCAAATTCTCACGTGCGCTTTGGGAAGAGCGCTCACGCATGCGACTAGTGCTTAAATGTACTTGCTTCTCAAAATGATATTGATGCAAAATTAAAAAAAAAAAAAAAAACTTTCAATCATTAGCTTTTGCTACATTCCTCATGCTAGCTTCACATAGATGGATTGGCTTTTAAATTCAGGAGGATTAGCTTTTTGAAATGCTCATTTTGGTACTAGCTTCACGTAGATTGATTTGTTCTTTTACAATTATTGTCGCATTGGCTTCCTGAAATGCACATCTGGATCCTCGGCTGGCTCCTCAATTTAGCAGGAAGAGCCAGGGAGGATTGCCTGGTATGGTCTGTTTGGGGGGGGATTTTGTGCTGCTCTCCCAGTTAAAAAATGGGAGGTTGTCCCCAGAAGCTGCTGCTGTTCCCGGTCTTAGTTTTCATGGAGCTCATGAAAAGGACAGGGAATTTAGAACAGAGCCATACCGCCAAATGTAACTTCAGCAAAATATGCCAATAAAAAAAAAATTACTAAAAAGTTTGTCTCTGGTAATTTTTTGACTTAAGTGGTCCTGACTGAACTATATTATGAATCAACACACATCTAACAACATGATAAACTTGCAAACTAGCTAAAACCATCAGTCATTGTTAGGAGCCAAGCACCAAACCCCTCTGCTTTTTTAAAATATAATTATTATTTGGGGCTAAACACCATAGGTTTATGTAGTTTTTAATCACTATTGTACTCTTTTCATCACAAGCAAAACAGCAAATATACAATGGCATCTTGGATCTGGAAAACATACATATTTTTACCTTTTAAGCAGACAACACCTGCATCTTCTTGATGACCACAGTCATGGATTCCAAAAGGATTGTATGAGCACTGTGTGAGGGATGATTCATTTCCTGAACATCCCACATCATCCAACCAGATCGGATCACTTCCCTGGCCAAAATGAGCGTCGGAGTGTGCACTAACAGCTCGTCCACATCCCAACTCTCTGCACACCACATCAGCATCTTTAGTGTCCCAGTCATCATCACACACTGTTCCCCACTGGCCATTATAAGAGATCTCAACTCTCCCAGAGCAGTTATTATTACCATTCACCAGTCTGATACTATATTCACCTAAAAAAAATAAAATAACTATATTATGAATTATATTTCGAGTTATAATAGTTTGCAAGAGTGTGATTATAAACACTACGAGGCTGTGAAAGTGTCTAGTGAGTACATTAGTTTTTCTGTTCAGCTGATGACGTTTAACATCCCCGACAACCTCTGTAGTCCCATTTAGCCATTTCTTAGCAACCGCCTTTTTTAAGAAAAGTAAAAGCTTTAAAGAAAATCGCATGGGGCATTACTGATGTATTTTATGTCGTAGAGTAAGACATGAAAATATCTTAAGCTTGTGTTATCCACAAACCTTATTTCAGGCCTTTACAATCATATCAGGGGTCTCTCCTCATCCACCACCAGTGTGCAGCATTCTCTTTACGAGAAGTGTCATGGGATTTTTAATGACCACAGAGAGTCAGGACCTCGGTTTAACGTCTCATCCGAAGGATGGTGCTTGTTACAGTACAGTGTCCGTGTCACTATACTGGGGCGTTAGGACCCACACAAACCACAGGGTGAGCACCAAGCAAATGTGCCGTAATGTGTCGAGGCTTTGAAACAATCTCCACGGTGACCCCTAGTTGTCAGAACAGTGTAAATGCAACAAAACTCAGGCCAAACATGCATAAAAACACCTTTTACAAATCTATTGCAAATGTTTTATTGAAAGTAAAATCTATCAAATGCAATTATCTAATCGTCTAATAAGATTAAATGTAGAGTGTCTGTATAATATGTGTTCTTTTATCAATTTTCAGGGCTTGTTTTGTTTGTTCCATGGCTCAAGCTAAACAGGCCAATAAGAGATTAATAACTACCATTATTCAATTTAATTATTCTAATGTCTAATTAAAACATCTACAAATGTATAAAACTGATCAGAGATCAGGTAAAACCATCGGGTAAAACCCATAGACACTTCTTCAGTTTTTCTCAGTGAATCTGCATGATTCATGGGTTCACTTTATCATCGCCCTCTACCGGTGAACCATTGAAATTTTGAGACATTTTGAAACAGTTATGACATAATGAAGCCTCGTTTACAGAAATCATGTGACTTTGGCAGTTTGATACACGCTCTGAATCACTGATTCTAAACAAAAGATTCATAAAGCTTCAAAGCTTCATGAAGCAGTGTGTCGAAATCGCCCATCACTACTGCTAGGTACATAAATTGTATTTTTCATTTGCGTGCACGGAATGCTAATGAGTTGCTTCTTCTCGGGATCTCATTTTAATTCACAGTCATTTATATTATGTAGGCAATGAGACGAGATTAAACTCTCACCTACAGTGATGATAACAGTGTTACTCCAAGGTGAATTTATAGTGCCGTTTTGGTAGGAGTAATCACAGCTGTAGCTGCCCTGATGTGAGACGCTTACATTGACAAGGTTGAAAGTCGCACTAAATACATGTTTCTGGGAGGATATAGATGATCCGTTTATGAGGAGGTGGAATTCAGCATCAGCATTGCATCTTGGTTTAGGTGTTGTGCATCTGAACTGAATGTTTTCTCCAGGAGAAACAGCTGTATGAGTGGAGATCACAGAAAGAGTGGGCTGCTGCAGGTCACCTGTTTAAGAAATAGGCATCCATTTAAAATTGCATATTAAGATGAAAATCATTAAATACATGAAGCTTATTGTAATTTCTATTGCTCATTTTTCCTTAAATAATATCAAGATGCAAAAGATTTACCTGAACAAACAACACCAGCATCTTCACCATGACCACAGTTGTGAGCTCCTAGTCCTCTGTGTGAACATTGTGTGAGGTTTCCTTCACCTCCCGAGCATCCAACATCATCCAGCCAGATCGATCCACTGCCTTGACCAAAGGCGGCACTTTTCGGTGCACTGATGGCTGAACCACACTCTAACTGTCTGCACACCACAGCAGCATCATTCATGTCCCAGTAATCATCACACACGGTTCCCCACTGGCCATTATGAAGTATCTCCACTCTTCCACAGCATGAATCAGAGCCATTGACCAATCTTATGTCTGGTAAGATATAAAAATGTAAGTAATGTGATTAAAAACTATGTTGTAAGTATGTGTATATTGTATATGTTTGAAATTGTTAGTAGGCAAGCACCAAATGTGCATAGCCCCTCTGCTTTTTTTTTTTTTAAATATAATTATTATTTGGGACTAAACACCACTTTTCATCACAAGCAAAACAGCAAATATACAATGGCATCTTGGATCTGGGGAAAACATACATAGGCTACTTTTATCCTTTAAGCAGACGACGCCTGCATCTTCTTGATGACCACAGTTATGGTTTCCAAAAGGACTGTGTGAGCACTGTGTGAGGGATGATTCACTTCCTGAACATCCCACATCATCCAACCAGATCGGATCACTTCCCTGGCCAAAATGAGCGCCGGAGTGTGCACTAACAGCTTGTCCACATCCCAACTGTCTGCACACCACCTTAGCATCTTCAATGTCCCAGTCATCATCACACACTGTCCCCCACTCGTCATCATAAAGGATCTCAACTCTCCCAGAGCAGTCATTACTACCATTCACCAGTCTGATAATATATTCACCTAAAAAAATAACATAAATCAAGCATTCTGTGTTAGTTCAGGCAGGCCTCGTAGTCAAGCTCCGCTATCAGCTGATTCGCAAATTCCAACCCCACCCATATCAGCTGATCTGATTTCTATGGGCTCAATAGGTTGTTTGCAATCACGTGGTTCTGGTGACGCGCAAAATACCGGTGGAGGGCAAGCAGTGAAAATTATAATGGAAGTAAGAGATGGAGAAAAGTCCTTTCTGTGCTGGTTTAGAAAGGTATAAACTAGTGATGGGAAACCGAAGCTTTCTGAAGCGTCGGAGGCTTTCATCAAATTGTGCCGAAAAATGGTTCATTACTCGAAGCTTTTAACACAGTGCACATTAGTGACATCTGGTGGTCAGACTTGTTTTTTGCACCATATCTAAATCATCGCGGAGCAGATCTACGGTTTGAAAAAGCACATGACCAAACAAAGCGTCGGAAGTCCGTGACATACGGAATCACTCTTGTCTTGGATCAATACAGTTCTATCTAATCTGATCTAATCTCATCTAAATTAATTTGTTAAAATGAGACCACAACTCGTGTCATGTGTAGCCTGGTCAACGGATTCACATATTGATCAATAATATAAAATATACAATGATGTGATCGTGACGTGAGTAGTTAAAAAAATATTTTGGATGCGACGTTTAACCCTTTTGTTCTTTTTGGGGTCTCTGAGACCCCAGCAATAAAACATGATTAAATGCATTTTCCTTTTATGCATCAGGTGAAGCGCCGATTTTTTCAAACCAGCTGTCCGACTTTCCGATATTGCATGACGTTCGAAGCTTCAAACGTCATCAATCACGTGGTATTGTCATTTCGATATGAGCATCGGTACAGTATGCGATACGTACACACTGCAGCTAAATTCGGTTGTCAGTTCACCTTTTAGTGCTTAATCGCGTTCTGTACACACACAGTTCATTAAAATACGGGAGTGACAACCGCATTCTACAACCGTATTAACTCCCGAAAAATACAGGTAGTGACAACCGCATTTACAGTAATTCTATGCAGTGTGTGAAGAACCGAACTGAACAACTAGTTGTTAATGACGTTTACGTGCACCGGTGTAATGTGTGTCTCTTGTGTATGCGCGGCGAATCACAGGGAAAGCACAAGCCCATCCAAATGCTTTATGCTGAAAATCGCGATTCATGTTTGCTCACTTTAGTAACTCCATAAACCTGTTCGCTTTATGAGACGAGCTTAAACAAAAAGCCCAAAAACGCTTATAGTGAGTGACCATGGCAACACACAAAGAGCGCATGCTGTGTGAAACTGGCTATACAAGCATAAACAAAACACGACGCCTCCGTCGACTGTGTTAGTGTGTTTAAATTGCTGAAAATAACGAGTGTTTTGTCACTTTAATATTACTTTGGTCACGATAACGGATACCAAACACGAAAGACGCCAGAACGTCGCTATGGTTTCAAAGCTGTCAATCATCGCATTTTCGAGAGTGAGTTGTGTTCCGTACACACATGTAACGATAATTTAGGGGATTCACTCCCGCATTTAAATGCGGTTGTCACTCCTGAAACTTACAGTGTGTACGTGGCCAATAGTGCTTTGAAAACTGCATCGGAGCCCCAGTATCAACCGTCCCTAGTATAAACAGAAAATCACAACATATGTTGGACGTGATCTTTATGTTATGAAGAGGAGCGACTTTTCCACTGAATTGAAAGACTTTCCTGCCATCGAGGAGGTAGGTATAGAGAATGTGAAGCTGCCATCACGTCGCGTTTAGGTCTATTTTGGTTTGTTTATATCGCGCTGCCTTTCTGCTAGTGAAGTTAGGGTAGTATTTTTGAATTGCTGTCGTGATTGTGAAAAATGTCACCATTGTAGGTCATTCATGCTAAATCTAGAATTGCAACAGGAGCTCACATCATCGTTCAAAGAAAAAACTGGACGGTGTAATACAATTGTCACCTTTTATACGCGTAAAAACACACTAAGGGAAGCAGGTTGAGGAGGTGACGGGAAGACGACGTATAGCAAATGTAATGTTCTCATGGTAACCAGATCAACATTGTGAATGGAATTCTACAAAACTTAAGTGAAAACACCAAATTATCATTCAACGGGATAAAATAGCTTCTCTTCCCCTGCAAACGATGCCATGAAGAATGTGGATATTTAACCAAGGTCAAAAACAAATAAGGTAAGCAGGTATCAATATTCATTTCAGTATCAGCAGACACAAAACGTATAAAAGGCGGCAACTTTTAAAGTTAAAAAACGATACAAGTTATAAAAAACGGTATAAGTTATGTAAACAATATAAACACCTTCTGGGTTCTCGATTTTATAGATTTGAGCAACCATAAACGACGCAAAACATACGAATTTTGAGTTTTTGATAGGATTCCTATATAGAAAAATCACTCCCTGCACTCCAGACTCATTCGCGCTGCTGCAATGACGTCATGCGCAAACAACCTATTGTACTCTTTTCATCACAAGCAAAACAGTCAATATACAATGGCATCTTGGATCTGGAAAACATACATACTTGAATCATTTAAGCAGATGACGCCTGCATCTTCTTGATGACCACAGTCATGGTTTCCAAAAGGATTGTGTGAGCACTGTGTGAGGGATGATTCACTTCCTGAACATCGCACATCATCCAACCAGATCGGATCACTTCCCTGGCCAAAATGAGCGTCGGAGTGTGCACTAACAGCTCGTCCACATCCCAACTCTCTGCACACCACATCAGCATCTTTAGTGTCCCAGTCATCATCACACACTGTTCCCCACTGGCCATTATAAGAGATTTCAACTCTCCCAGAGCAGTTATTACTACCATTCACCAGTCTGATACTATATTCACCTAAAAAAAATAAAATAACTATATTATGAATTATATTTTGAGTTATAATAGTTTGCAAAAGTGTGATTATAAACACTACGAGGCTGTGAAAGTGTCTAGTGAGTACATTAGTTTTTCTGTTCAGCTGATGACGTTTAACATCCCCGACAACCTCTGTAGTCCCATTTAGCCATTTCTTAGCAACCGCCTTTTTTAAGAAAAGTAAAAGCTTTAAAGAAAATTGCATGGGGCATTACTGATGTATTTTATGTCGTAGAGTAAGACATGAAAATATCTTAAGCTTGTGTTATCCACAAACCTTATTTCAGGCCTTTACAATCATATCAGGGGTCTCTCCTCATCCACCACCAGTGTGCAGCATCCACTTGGATGATGTGACGACAGCCACAGTACAATAGTGCCAGTGCGCTCACCACACACCAGCTGTAGGTGGAGAGGAGAGAGAGTGATAGAGCCAATTCAATGGATGGGGATTATTAGGAGGCCATGATTTGTAAGGGCCAATGGAGGGAATTTGGCCAGGACCCTGGGGTTACACCCCTACTCTTTACGAGAAGTGTCATGGGATTTTTAATGACCACAGAGAGTCAGGACCTCGGTTTAACGTCTCATCCGAAGGATGGTGCTTGTTACAGTACAGTGTCCCCGTCACTATACTGGGGCGTTAGGACCCACACAGACCACAGGGTGAGCACCAAGCAAATGTGCCGTAATGTGTCGAGGCTTTGAAACAATCTCCACGGTGACCCCTAGTTGTCAGAACAGTGTAAATTCAACAAAACTCAGGACAAACATGCATAAAAACACCTTTTACAAATATATTGCTAATGTTTTATTGAAAGTAAAATCTATCAAATGCAATTAACTAATCATCTAATAAGATTAAATGTAGAGTGTCTGTATAATATGTGTTCTTTTATCAATTTTCAGGGCTTGTTTTGTTTGTTCCATGGCTCAAGCTAAACAGGCCAATAAGAGATTAATAACTACCATTATTCAATTTAATTATTCTAATGTCTAATTAAAACATCTACAAATGTATAAAACTGATCAGAGATCAGGTAAAACCATTGGGTAAAACCCATAGACACTTGTTCAATTGTTCTCATTGAATCTGCATGATTCATGGGTTCACTTTATCATCGCCCTCTACCGGTGAACCATTGAAATTTTGAGACGTTTCGAAACAGTTATGACGTAATGAAGCCTCGTTTACAGAAATCACGTTACTTTGGCAGTTTGATACATGCTCCGAATCACTGATTCTAAACAAAAGATTCATAAAGCTTCAAAGATTCATGAAGCAGTGTTTCGAAATTACCCATCACTACTGCTAGGTACGTAAATTGTATTTTTCATGTGCGTACGCGGAATGCTAATGAGTTGCTTCTTCTCGGGATCTAATTTTAATTACAGTCATTTTCAAATTAGCAGCACAAAACACAAAAATAAGATCAATACAGAATAAATTCACTTTCTTGCAACTAAAGCATTTATATTATGTAGGCAATGAGACAAGATTAAACTCTCACCTACAGTGATCATAACAGTATTACTCCAAGGCGACTTTATAGTGCCGTTTTGGTAGGAGTAATCACAGCTGTAGCTGCCCTGATGTGAGACGCTTACATTGACAAGGTTGAAAGTCGCACTAAATACATGTTTCTGGGAGGATATAGATGATCCGTTTATGAGGAGGTGGAATTCAGCATCAGCATTGCATCTTGGTTTACGTGTTGTGCATCTGAACTGAATGTTTTCTCCAGGAGAAACAGCTGTATGAGTGGAGATCACAGAAAGAGTGGGCTGCTGCAGGTCACCTGTTCAAGAAATAGGCATCCATTTAAAATTGCATGTTAAGATGAAAATCATTAAATACATGAAGCTTATTGTAATTTCTATTGCTCATTTTTCCTTAAATAATGTCAAGATGCAAAAGATTTACCTGAACAAACAACACCAGCATCTTCACCATGACCACAGTTGTGAGCTCCTAGTCCTCTGTGTGAACATTGTGTGAGGTTTCCTTCACCTCCCGAGCATCCAACATCATCCAGCCAGATCGATCCACTGCCTTGACCAAAGGCGGCACTTTTTGGTGCACTGATGGCTGAACCACACTTTAACTGTCTGCACACCACAGCAGCATCATTCATGTCCCAGTAATCATCACACACGGTTCCCCACTGGCCATTATGAAGTATCTCCACTCTTCCACAGCATGAATCAGACCCATTGACCAATCTTATGTCTGGTAAGATATAAAAATGTAAGTAATGTGATTAAAAACTATGTTGTAAGCAGGGGCGTAGCCATCATTTCAGAAGTGAGGGGGACAGAATCTTTTTTTTTTAAAATTATTAAAAGGTTTTTATCTGACCTTTGTCTAATTGATAGATTTCATTTTTTTTATCTCATCTCTTGCTTCTAATTTGAAATTAATTTGCTTTTAATAAGAAATCAAATACACTGCTGAACAATAACCAATATCTAATATTTTTCCCCTATATTTTATGACAATTTTATGATTGGTTTATGTACTACAAACAAGTCCTCGTGGATTTTATACAATGTAAAAAAAGATCACAGAATAAAGCAGAAAATATAGTACCTATCAAAAGTTTGGAAACATTACAATTGTAATTGTACAATTGAAATATGTCTCTTCTGCTCACTAAGACTGGATTTAATAAAAAAAAAAAAAATGCAGTAAAAACAGTAATATTGTGAAATAGTATTACAATTTAAAATAGCTGTTTTGTATGTGAATATATAGTAAAGTGTAATTTATTCCTGTGATCAAAGCTGAATTTTCAGCATCATTAATCCAGTCTTCAGTGTCACATGATGCTTCAGAAATCATTCTAATATTATGATTTGATGCTCAAGAAATATTTCTGATTATTATCAATGTTTAAAACAGTTGTGTTGCTTCATATTTTTGTGGAAACTATGATACCATTAAAATATTTATGGTAAGATTAAAAAAAAGAAAGAAATTAATACTTTTATTTATCAAGGATGCATTAAATTTATCAAACGTGACAGTGACAATAAATGCAAATAAATGCTGTTCGTTGAACTTTCTATTCATCAAAGAATCCAGAAAAATTAAATGCATGATGTTTCCACAACAATTTTAAGCAACTGTTTTCAACACCGATAATAATCAGAAATGTTTCGCAGCAAATCAGCATATTAGAATGATTTGTGAAGGATCATGTGACACTGACTGAGTAATGATGCTGAAAATTCAGATTTGATCACAGGAATAAATTACAGTTCCCTTTCGTTACTACACTCGTACTGCGTCACTAGACGCATATGGGGAAAATGTACTCGGTTACTAACGTAACCTCGTTCCCGTATCTCAGGGAACCAAGGTTATGTTAGTAACTTAGCCCTTTCCCTTTCAGTACTTTACTTGTACTGCATCGCTAAGACGCGGTGGGGAACCTATTCAATCACACCGTGCTATGGTGGATGAATGACTTATAAGTAATTGTCTGGGGCGTCCAGAAGAGGCACTGTAGACCAACTACAATGAAGCAGGCCATAGCAGGCCATAGCCAGAGACCCAGATTTTATCAGGGTCAAAAGAAGGCAGAAGGCAGATTTTATCAGGGTCAGAAGAAGGCAGAAAAACGGGCTAACTCTCAGAGGTCAAGCCCGGCCTCACATAATCGTTCTAGAACTTCGCACAGCTTCGGAACTAGTGAGGGCAGAGAGCGTGTAGGAAGCTAAGCCAAGACATGGGATAACCAGCTACAGGAATTCCAGCGAGTTGTAGACATAGTCAAACCCAGCTAAAAGATTAAGACCAGCCTTAGGGCGGGAGTGTGGTTCCCAGAGAGCCGAGCTCAGAGAAGCAGATAAGCAGAAAGAACCTGAGCCTGGAAAGCAGGGACGTCCAGGTTGTAAAACTTGACAAAAGTGTACGGCGAGGCCCAGCTGGCCGCCCAGGAGGAAGCCATGCCTCTCATGGATGGGATAGTCCAATGGGATAGTCTTTGCTTTGTGACCGGAAGCCCTTTGGTACGGCCACCAAAGAATACAAAGAGCTGCTCCGACTGTCTGAAGGAGGCGGGACGGTCAATGTAGGTTTTTAATGCTCTGACAGGGCAGAGTAGATTTAACTCCTGGTCCTCCTGCGAGGGAGGGAGCGCAGAGAGTATGATTACCTGTGCTCTGAACGGGGTAGAGAGCACCTTGGGTACGTAACCATGCCTAGGTTTCAGGACGACCTTAGAATCGTTAGGCCTGAATTCAAGGCAGGAAGGGGTCACAGAGAGTGCCTGTAAATCTCCAACTCGCTTGAGCGATAGGGCTCAAATATCGGTGGATTGTAACGGTTCAAAGGGGGAACTTTTAAGCTCCAGTCCCGTAGACAGATCCGTAGACAGATCCCACGTAGGGATGGTAAAAGGACGAGGGGAGGTTAACCCCCTAGACCCTTTTAGAAATCGGACAAAAAGGTTGTTCCTGCCGACTGACATTCCGGCTATAGGAGCATGAAAGGCTGATATAGCCGCCACATAGACCTTGAGAGTGGAGAGGGTGCGATCCTTATCCAACAACTCTTGAAGGAAGGACAATATCGAAGATATGTCGCGTGTGGATGGATCCGCACCACGGTCTGCGCACTAAGTGGCAAAAACTGCCCATTTAAGAGCATAGAAGTGCCTTGTGGGCTCTAGCTTGAGAAATGGTATTTAAGACACCCTCTTGGAGGTTTGCAGGTTCCCATCAAGAGGCCATAAGTGTAGGGCACACAGCTCGGGTGTGCCATATTGTCATGCTCGCCTGAGAGAGGAGGTCCCGTCTCAGGGGAATGGGCCACGGAGCTGCCCTGAGCAGCTGAGACATCTCTGAGAACCAGAGTTGGTTTTTCCAGAGCGGGGCCACTAGGAGAACCTTGTGTTTTTATTCCCTGGTTTGCCTGATAACCTGAGGGATCAGGGCAATCGGGGGGAAGGTGTAAAGGAGAAGGCTGGGCCAGTCGTGGGCCAGCGCATCCCTTTCCTTCGAAAAATAGATTGGGCAATAAGAGTTGTCTTCTGAGGTGAAGAGATCGACCTCTGCCTTTCCGAAGATCTCCCATATTCTCCGAACTGTCGGGTGGTGGAGCATCCACTCGCCCGAAGGGACGTTGCTTCGAGACAGCATGTCTGCTTCCTGATTCAGTTTGCCCGGCACATGCCCTGCCTTCAGAGAGCGCAGGTGGCAGTGTGCCCACTCCAGGAGGCTCTTCGCCTGAGTGAAGAGCCGTAAGGAGGAAAAGCCGCCCTGGCAATTTATGTAGGACACTACTGTCATGTTGTCCGATCGGACTAAGACGTGGTATCCCTCTAGATGTGGTAGGAAGGACTGAAAGGCCCGCCATACTGCCAGCATCTCCAGGCAGTTGATGTGCAGCCCTGTCTCTTCGCTCGACCACACACCAAAGGCTGGTCTGCCATCGCACAGGGCTCCCCAACCCGTGTTTGACGCATTTGTGAAGATGACCTTCCTTCTGTGTATCATCCCCAGGGCCATGCCCTGTTCGAACCATGAGGGGTCCTTCCAAGGGGCTAGGGCTGCGACACAGGCCTGGTCCACCTTGATATGAAGGCGTCCGTGACGCCAGGCTCGGGATGGAACCAGGGGTATTAGCTCCGCCTCTGACTGGGCTAAAACAAACCAGTCACTGAGGTAATTCAGAATATGGATTCCCATCTGTCTCAGAGGGGAGAGAGCCGCCTCTATGCACTTCGTGAAAGTTCGCCTCAAAGGCGAATCTCAAGAAGCGCCTGTGGCGGGAAGCTATCTGAATGTGAAAGTAAGCGTCTTTCAGATCCAGAGAAAAGGACCAGTCCCTGGGCATATCAAATAGAGAGTCTGTTTTAAAGTGGTCATTTTGAACACTCACTTCACAAGTGCGCGATTCAGAAGCCTGAGATCGAGGATGGGCCTGAGGCCGCTTTTATTTTTGGGGACGAGGAAGTAACGGCTGTAAAAGCCTGACTCGCTCTGAGCTGGTGGAACCACTTCTACGGCCCCTTTTGCCAGCAAAACGGCCACCTCGGAGTGCAGAACGCGAGCATTCGTATTCCCTACTAAGGTGGGGATCACACCGCAGAAACGCGTGGGTTCTCAAGCGAATTGAAGTAAATAACCTCGTTTTATAATCCCTATAACCCATTTTGACACACTGGGGATGGCCTGCACGGGGACGTGCTCTCGTTTTGAGTATGTTTGTGTTTTATTTTGTCTGCTATCACAGCGGTTAGATACTTGGGCACTAGAATGGGTCCACTGCATGCAGTAAACACATTTTTTCCAGCACCTGGAACTAAACGGGGCATCTGGAAACACACATGAGGCTAATTGGAGGTGGTCCGGCCGCAGTGAGTCTTTGCTCCCCCCCTCCCTTCCTGAGGGAGCAGGACTGCTTCTGAGGCATAGGGTCCAGCACTATCTTGGGCTGGGATCCCTGGCGCTTCAGGAAGGGATAGCGCTTTTGCTACACTGCTGTGTAGTGGGCTGAGTGGCAGGAGGCATGGCCTTGGTTGGCTGCTGTGTCGGTGCAGGTTTGTGGCATAGACGAGCTGAGTAGGGGAATGTAGACGAGCTGAGTAGGGGGCGTGCCACGACTTCGTCAGCACGTCGTGGACCTCCGGGGGTGCAGATCGCTGAGGAGGGGCCTGACGGCGTCCCGGCAGAAACCAATCGTCCAGGCGGCTGTGTGTAGGCTCCTCAGGTGAGGACCACTCAAGACTGAGCTCCTTGACGGCCTTTGAAAGGACACGGATGAGTTCGGTGTCCATACCAGACCTGGCGTCGATTGGCTCCAAAGACGGCAAGGGGGCGGGATCAGCGGTGGGGCCCATCCAATCCTCTGTGTCTGAGGCCGCTAGAGACATGCTGTCATCTAACGGCTCATCATTCGATCCCCCGAACGAGACCAGGTCACTTGCGACGGCAGAGGGGCGCTGGTCTGGGCGGGAGAATGAGACGAGGGAAACCTCTCTTTGTGGAGAGAGTGAGGCATGCGGGAACTGAGCTGACGTGAGCTCACTTGTATCTGAGCGCTGTGATCCTCTACCCCACTGTTTTTTCCTCACAGGCTCCTGGGAGGAAGAAAACAGGAGGGCGCGAGGGGCGGGGTCGCTCTCTGAAAAGAAAGCTATCCGCGAGCGCAGAGAGGCGAGACTTCCCCAGACATTGCACGCACTCACTGTGCCCGTCACCACAGCCGTGGCGCAACATTTGGAACAACGCCGCAGGAAATTTGCTCAGAAATTTGCTCTTTTAATTACCACAAGGTAGGAAAGCGCCGACACAGGCGCTCTGCAGGCGGCTCATGAGCGAAGCACTGACCGGGGCTGCTTTGAGAGCGGCGAGGGAAACAGGGCTGCTCGATATCGACAATCTGATCCGGCTGCTGTGAAGCGCCGTGCTGATGAGTGCTGCTTGAGAGCGGCGAGCTGCGAGCTGTGGGCGGCAAGCTGCGAGCAGAAGGCAGCGAGCTGAACTGGCTGCTGCAGAGTGGCAGCTGAGTCAGTAGACTCATAGAATCCAGCGACGAGAAGTGATCGTCGTCGCTGAAGGAGAATGAATCAGTGATCCTATGCTGAGCACCTGCTTATATAGCCAGATGCCCCGCCCAATTTGGCGGGCTTTGCCATAGGCTTGCGCAACTCCGCCACGACGTCATTGGTTCATCTCTTTACATTTATTAAACCAATGGCAGTGCATTTGCACTGCTGTGATTGAAAAAGGCTTCAGTACTTGGAGAAAAGGAGTTTTCCCACCGCATCTTAGCGACGCAGTACGAGTAAAGTACCGAAAGGGAACTAATTTTTCTCAGATTACTGAAGCCTTTTTTAATAACGCAGTCTAACTGCATGGCCATTGGTTCAGTCAGTAGAGAAAAATGAACCAATGATGGCGTGGTGGAGCTGCGTGAGCCTATGGCAAGGAAGCCCGCCAGAGCCTGCCAAAATGGGCAGGACATCTGGCCATAAAAGCAGGCATTTCGCTATAGGATCTCAGATCATTTCTGCTTCAGTGACAACAATTATCTCTTCGCTGTTACTGAGACAACTGAATGCCTTCTCACCATTGACATGCCTTGCAGCGGATTTGGCTGATCCATGCCTGCTTGCTTCAGCTCTCATGCAGCCAGCTCGTTCTCTCGCGCTGCTCGTGAGCTGCTTTGTCGCCTGCAAGCAGCCAATCAGCGCTTCCCCTGCCGCCATCTGGCGAGTATCTAAAAGAGCAATTTCAGCGGCGTTGTTTCAAATGTTGCGCCACAACTGTGGCAGCGGATCAAGCATCTCAGTGCCTGCTCTGCTCTAGTTGATCGCCACTCTCAAGCAGCCTGAACGGCGCTCACGAGCCGCCTTCAGGATCTGAGAGTGCCTGTTTCAGCTCATCTCCTGCCGTCTTCCGTCAGGTGAGCATACAGAGCTTATTTTTCTAAAAGAGCATATTCTTGCTGGAGTTTGTTTCAAAATGCCGTGCCTCTGAGAGCGTCATTTGCCGGGTTTGGCCCTGCAAGCCGTGTTCATTGAGGACGAGCGATCTCACTACGAGAGCGTGAGAACGAGCTCAATGTTGACAGCTCTCAGATGAATATGACATGACACTCTCCCCTGACTCAGGTGAGACTCATGGAATATATTCACTCTGAAAGAGCATATTTCTCCGGCGTTTGTTGTAAAATGCCGAGCCTCTGAGCAAGGATTTTCCGGGGCGGCGCGCACTGTTAGGGCGAGTACCACACTGACAGTGCTCAGAATGCAGCACTGACAGCTCTATGCCATGACTAGCTCCCCTATAACTATCAGGTGAGACTCATGGAATATATTTCTTCCAAAATAACATTATTTCACTGATGTTTGTGGTAAAATGCCTAATTTCCGAGCGTGTCACTTGCCAGCCCTGCCCCCGCAAGCCACCTCCATTGAAGATGGATGAAAAGCATAAGTCGAAAAGCACCACGAAAGCATGAGTCCCGCCTCACTGCGTTCAGACCGCTTTCTCTGAAAACTGCCTCTGTTATGCCTCCCGCCACCTCATTCAGTTCCGAGTGTTGGAAGCAATGTGTTTGTTGCAAACTTTGGGCTTGAACATGTTCACATGCCCATGCAGCTTGTCGCTGCTATAGCGAATACAATAAAATACAAACATACTCAAAAAGATAGCAAATTTCCTTTTCGCGAATGCCAGGCCCCTGCACAGTAGCCTGTCGTCCAATCTGATCCAACCCCTTGCCACGTGGGCCATCCCCGGAGTGTCAAGCTGGGTGTTGAGAATTATAAAACGAGGTTATTCACTTCAATTCGCTTGAAGACCCCCGCGTTTTGGCGGTGTGGTTCCCACCTCACTGAAAGTAAAGGACGCTCACGTCCTCCGCTCCGAGATGATGACTTTGCTGGCGAAAGGAGCCATAGAAATGGTTCCCCTAGCCCAGAGCGAGTCAGGCTTTTACAGCCGCTACTTCCCCCAAAAAGGATGGTGGCCTCAGGTCCATCCTAGATCTCAGACACCTGAACCGCTCCCTCATGAGATGGAAGTTCAGAATGACTACACTGAAACAGATCCTCGCACAAATATGCCCAGGGGACTGGTTTTTCTCACTGGATCTGAAAGATGCGTACTTTCACATCCAGATAGCCCCCCATCACAGGCGATTCTTGAGATTCAGCTTTGAGGGAGTGGCGTATTAATATACAGTCCTATTGTTCGGACTGTTCCTAGCTCCGTCCACTTTTACGAAGTGTATGGAAGCGGCTCTTTCTCCTCTGAGAAAGATGGGAATCCGCATCTTGAATTACTTCGATGACTGGCTCGTTTTGGCCCAGTTGGAGGCCGAGCTAATGACACACAGGTCCGTGCTCCTCAGCCACCTAGAGTGCCTGGGACACAGGGTCAATTTCGCCAAGAGCTCACTGTCCCTCAGCCAATGTATCTCGTTCCTGGGGGCAGTATTCGACTCAGCTCAAATGAGGGCTACAGTCTCGCCAGAGCGCACTCTGGCCATTCAGCGGCTCATGGCTTCTTTCAAACTCGGAGCCCCTCTTCCTCTCAGATTGTTTCAGAGGTTACTAGGCCTTATGGCATCTGTCTCCCCAGTACTACAGTTGGGTCTACTATACATGTGGCCCTTACAGTATTGGCTGAAACCTAAGGTTCCACCTTGCACCTGGTGGCACGGTCGCTTACGCATCAGCGTGAGCCAGGCCTGGTGCGGCCCTGACCCTCTGGAAGGACCCACATTAGTTCAACCGAGGTGTGCCCCTGGGAACAGTCTCCAGAAGGAAGGTTGTCTCAACAGATGCGTCCAACACGGGTTGGGGAGCTCTGTGCGAAGACAGACCGGCCTTCGGCTCCTGGTCGGAAAAGGAAAGTCGGCTACACACCAACTGCCTAGAGATGCTAGCAGTTTGTCAAGCCTTTCAGACCTTCTTGCCAGACCTGAAGGGTCACCACATCTTAGTCTGGTTGGACAGCATGACAGTGGTGTCCTACATAAACCGCCAAGGGGGGCTATCATTAAAACATCTCTTCACGCTAGTGAAGCACCTCTTGAAATGGGCACAGCCCAACCTTGCATTTACTTAGAGCATCGCACCTCAGAGGAGTGGACGCTCTACCCCTGAACAATTCACAAAATTTGGGAGATCTTCAGGAAGGCAGAGGTCAACCTCTTTGCCTCAGAAGACAACTCTCACTGCCCAATCTACTTTTCAAAGGAGAGGGTAGCGCTGGCCCACGACTGGCCCAACATCCTCCTTTACGATTTCCCCCGATCGCTCTAATTCCTCAGGTCATCAGGCGCATCAGGGAACACAAGCACAAAGTGCTTCTTGTGGCCCCGCTCTGGAGGAACCAATCTTGGTTCTCTGAGCTGTCTCAGCTGCTTGTAGTAGCCCCGTGGCACACTCCCCAGTCGGTAGGAAAAAACAACTTAGTTGTTTGGTTTCTGAGAGGTTCCAGAGGCTCAACCCGCCTCGCCCTCTTACCATTCATACCTGGGACCTTTCCACGGTCCTGAGGGCTCTCAAGGGCTCTCCTTTTCGGCCCCTGTCGCTTAAGACTGCCCTTCTGCTAGCGTTAGCATCGGTCAAATGAGTAGGTGATTTACAGGCTCTCTCTGTGAGCCCTACCTGCCTCGAATTTGGGCCCAATGACTCCAAGGCCATCTTGAAACCATGGCTATGTACCCAAGGTGCCCTCTACCCCATTTACAGCACAAGACATAACACTCTCAGTGCTCCCTCCTTCTGGAGATGAGCAAGAGTCCAAATTACTCTGCCCCATCAGGGCATTGAAAACTTACATAGAACAACTCTTTTTGTGCTTCGGCGGCCGCACCAAGGGGCTTCCAGTCACGAAGCAAAGACTTTCCCATTGGATTGTTGATGCAATCGCTCTCTGTTACTCTTCTATGGGACTGCATTGCCCCATTGGAGTAAGAGCCCATTCCACTAGGGGTATGGCCTCATTTTGGGCCTGGTCCAGTGGTGTTTCCATTAGCGATATCTGTAAGGTGGCCGGCTGGTCCTCGCTGTCCACTTTCGCTAGGAATTATAAATTAGACGTCCCTGCATTACATGCACGGGTCCTTTCTGCATAGCTTAGATGACCTCAGCTGAGCCCGTCTAATATGCAATATTGCTTCACAGGAGCCAGCTCTCCTATATCTGTGCAACCCCGAATACTCCGGGTTGCCCCATTAGGGCCTCAGCCCCTCTGTTACATGCTCTGGACCAATCTGTACTCGGTTACTCGGTTACATTGGTTCGTTTCTCTCTACTGCCCAAACCAATGGCCGTGCAGTTACACTGTGTTATTGAAAAAGGCTTCAGTAATTCAGTACTCTTTTCATCACAAGCAAAACAGCAAATATACAATGGCATCTTGGATCTGGGGAAAACATAAACTTTTACCCTTTAAGCAGACGACACCTGCATCTTCGTGATGACCACAGATATGGTTTCCAAAATGATTGTGTAAGCACTGTGTGAGGGATGATTCACTTCCTGCACATCCCACATCATACAACCAGATCGGACCACTTCCCTTCCCAAAATGAGCCTGAGAGGGTGCACTAACAGCTCGTCCACATCCCAACTGTCTGCACACCATATCAGCATCTTCAATGTTCCAGTTATCATCACACACTGTCCCCCACTGGTCATCATAAAGGATCTCAACTCTCCCAGAGCAGTCATTACTACCATTCACCAGTCTGATACTATATTCACCTAAAAAAAGTAAAATAACTATATTATGAATCAACTCGCATCTAACAATCTAGCTAAAACCATCAGTCATGTCATGTAACAAGGATCTGAGTTTTAAAAGAGTGACTAACAGTCTGTTACTTACCAGTTACTGAAGTTAGAGCACTGGCTGTTGAGATGAAAAACAGTGACATTTAAAAACTTTGTAGACTTACAATTAGATATTATGATTTACTTTAACATCACCATCACTAAGCTTCCGACACCTCTTTCAGTCCTTATGTAAAAAACATTTTCCCTGAAATTTCGAGTAATAATAATCTGCAAGAGTGTGATTATAAACACAATGAGGCTGTGAAAGTGTCTAGTGAGTACATTAGTCTTTCTGTTCAGCTGATGACGTTTAACATCCCCGACAACCTCTGTAGTCCCATTTAGCCATTTCTTAGCAACCGCCTTTTTCAAGAAAAGTAAAAGCTTTAAAGAAAATCACAAGGAGCATTACTGATGTATTTTATGTTGTAGAGTAAAACATGAAAATATCTTGAGCTTTTGTTATCCACAGCCCTTATTTTAGAAACCCGTTCAAAAAATCTATATAGACTTCAAAACGATGGAACCAGAAGTGCTAAAATGCTAACTGGTTTTCAGAGTTTTGGCCTACAAAAATACCTCATCCTTGCCATAGATTTTAATACACAGACGCCACATTCGTCTGCTCCAGACATGTTGATGCATCTGCCATCTTGGAATCGTCAACATTTCATTTTAGATGCTGTCTTCACTCACAGTATAAACCAATGAGTTTTCTCCATGTATTGCGCAGCCTCTGGTTGTAAAACCACCAAGATTTAAATTCCCAAAGAAAAGGGATAACCTTTCACAGGTGAGAATGTGTTGGTTTGTTTTGTATTATCTCAATATTACAGTTTTTTAAACTATGGTAACTTTTTATTGTTGTGTTAGCTAACACATTTGTCTTATCTAACATTAACGATAAACTAAATACTATGAAAATCATCTGCTGAAGTCTATTGCAGACATAGATATTTATACATGTGTATAACTATAGTCGAAGATGCACAGTCAACTTGATCTTGAGTGTTTATGGCTTATATATATGCTAATGAGGCATCTGTGAATATATATGATCCCTGCAGCCCTCTATACTGTATATTGTAACACCAGAAAATGTGGTGTATGATGTCAGACTTAACAAACGGATTGGTTTGAGCTGTTCAGCCTTTTCACATTTCCAGGGTTCTCAGAAGTGGAAGTCGTCATTGTTTGGGTAAACTGTGTACAACTTTCGGAACTTTATCATGTCTCATGTAATTCATAGTTTTCAGTCACATGACTGTCGTGGAGCCCTGGAGGGCAAAACAGCCATATAACTGCAGCACAAGCCTGTCGATTTTCCATCTTAAAAACAAAAATATGTGAAAAAGATGCAAGTTTTGGGCACTTGTGATCCTGCAGTGATTTCAATCACTAAAAATAGTGGGACGATTTTTTAAAAAGCTAACGTGAAAAACACTAGGGTGGGTTGCACCAATAAGGATTAAATTATGCAAAGTTTAACACTAATCAAGAATTTGTTGATCTGGGTTTTATTTTAAATTGAGTTGTGTTGCACCACTTAATTTTAAACACAGATTAAGTACACAGAAAAACTGTTAGAATTAAACGGTTGTGTGACAAGCAGGGCGGGCGAGAGCCGTGAAGGAATGGCGCGAGGCCGGTGACACGAGTTATAATGATTATGTTTGTGTGGCCGGCAGACGTCCGTGAGGGTCTGCCGGCATTACTTTCATTTTGTATTTGTTTATTTTATATATTAAAGTTGTGTTTACCATTCGCCGGTTCCCGCCTCCTTCTTCCCGTATCTATGAACAACGTTACAGGTTGATAAAGCACCATAGGCGAAGGGTGAACCGATGCCAGGCTAAAGAATCCTTAGTGCAACCCACCCTTAAAGTGCCTTAATGTACAAAAACAGTGATATTAAAAGATCAAATTCAGTTTAACACTTTTTGATGATGCATACTATCTAGGCAAGCAGATGAGCCCAGAATATGAACGCAACACGTTTTCTTTATAATGGTTTTCTTTGGAAAAAAATGCTTAATGAGAAACCTTGTGTTGTACTAATATTCTGTTCATTTGTTTGCCTGTACAAAATATGCATAATCAATAAGTTGTATATTGAATTTGGTCTTTTAATATCACTGTCTTACTACATTAGATCTTACTACAAACCTGGTAAAAATGACTAGCGGGCAATGGAGGAAAGCCTTGTTTTGCCCTTCAGGTGGGCATTCCTTTAAGTGTGTGACGTCACGTGAAAACTATGAATTGATCAATCAGTGTTTCAACCGTGGATGGTCAATAAAACAGCTGGAGAACAATGTGTCACGTAACATTACTTTTACCTCAGGAAAGCCATTTATAGCTAAAAAAAATTAACTATAGAGAGAAGTATTTTGCTAAATATATGCACTATATTACATACAGTTGCATGAAAAAGTATGGGAACCCCTTGCAGAATCTGTGAAAATAATAATTTTAACATTAAAGCTGCAAGCAGCATTTAAAAGTTTTTAACAGTTATAGCGCCACCTATGGTCTGATCTACACAAAAATTGGCATGCTTCTTTAGAGTCATATGCTGCATGTGCTCACCTATTTCCGTGAAGTTCTGAGTTTTTGTTTAGGCTTTATAGACTTTTGGGTATATATAGCCATGCCCATTTTCTAAATGACCCATTTATAGTGACCCAAAGGGTAAAGTTCAACTTTTTTTGATAACTATTGATCTAGAGAGTCCAGAGAATTGTCCTGCTCTAGTTTCGTTCCGATCGAGTGAAAAACCTAGGACTAGTTCGCAAAAGTAGGTTTTTCACATATTTGCAAATAATTAATGAACGATTTGATTGACAGCATTGGTTCTTGAGGCAAAGTTGTTCAGCATGAGGCGATCTATCAAATGATATGCATATTGTGTGGATCTGTGAAACACCACATGATTACTGAGGCGTAAAACTTGTTAGCGCCAACTTGTGGCTGATTTCTTTCAAAATTCTTACAGACCTCTAGGGCCATGAGTCGAACATGCCCATCGAGTTTAGTTCAAAATTCGTATATCAAAAATTCAATTTTTGATATACGCCAATGTCCTCATAGATTATCATGGCACCTTGGACCAAGACACTGCATACCAATTTTCAAGTCAATCGGACTAACGGTCAGGTAGTTATAGCCGTTTTCATGTTTTTTTCAAGCTATAGCGCCATCTAGCATCCAATCACCGCAATGTTTTTATCGTGACCTAAGATTGAGCACAATGATGTGTACCGAGCTTGGTGCAAATATCTCATTTTCTTCTTGAGTTATATTGTATGTTTTGGCGCCCCTTAGTGACCGTGAATCAAAATTTCAACTTTTTTTTGATAATTATTGATATTCAGACTCCAGAGAACATTTCTGCAGTGGTTTGGTTCCGATCAGGTGAATAACTTAGTGCTAGTTCACAAAAGTAGGTTTTTGACAAAATTCAAAATGGCAGAAAAATTTGCGTACTGGAAATGAAATCTGAGATATACGTTTTGTCTGTCTTGAGCCAATGATTTTGCACTTCCTGCTTAAACCCCTAAAAATAAGAGAGATCATAAAAATCCATGTTATTAGGGGTCCAAGCACGTAGGGCTGAAATCCTATTGTAATTGTAAGGATTTTTATTATTTTTCTTATGCCTTAAAACTGATCGGGCAGCCCAAACCGTAAGGCCGAGAGACTTGAAATTTTGTTAGATGGTAGTAGTCTTGCTTGCTACTCAGATACCTGGACTCGTCCACATCGGCCTGACGGTGGCGCTACAGCGATCAAAAATGCAAAATCGCTCATAACTCCTAGACGTTTTGTTCTAGAGTCAATTGTCTTATATCATTCGAATCTTTGGCTCAAGACGGACAAAACACATATTCATACCGATTTCATTTCCGCCAGGAAAAAATTTCCGCCATTTTGAATTTTGTCCAAAACCTACTTTTGTGAACTAGTCCTAGGTTTTTCTACCGATCGAAACCAAACCAGTGCAGAAAGATTGTCTGGAGTCTGAAAATCAATAATTATCAAAAAAAAAAGTTGAAATTTTGATTCACGGTTGCTAAGGGGTGCCAAAACGTATGGTGTGGGCGGAGCCACTTTTACTAAAATGGCTATAATTCGAGAACGAAATGAGATATCTTTACAAAACTCAGTACACATGTGTAGGGGCTCAATTTTTGGTCACGATAAAAATTTGCGTCGATTGAACACTAGATGGCGCTATAACTTGAAAAAAACTTGAAAACAGCTGTAACTATGCAACCGTTAGTCCGATCGACTTGAAATTTGGCAAGCAGTGTCTTGGCCCAAGGGGGCATGACGGTCTATGAGGACATTGGCGTATCTCAAAAAACATGGCCGCAATCGGCCAATGAATTTTGAGTACCTATTAGACAAGGTTAACGGAGGCCGATCGGAACGAAACTCGGTGGGCATGTTCGACTCATGGTCCTAGAGGTCTGTAAGAAATTTGAAAGAAATCGGCCAATAGTTGGTGCTAACGAGTTTTATGCATCTGTAATCATGTGGTGTTTTAAAAGATCCACACACATGCATATTATTGGATAGATCTCCTCATTCTGAACAACTTTGCCTCAAGAACCAATGCTGTCAATCAAATCATTCATTATTCGCAAATATGTGAAAAACGTACTTTTGCGAACCAGTCCTAGGTTTCTTGATTGATTGGAACGAAACCAGTGCGGACTCTCTAGATCAATAATTACCAAAAAAAAGCTGAACTTTATTTTTTGGGTCACTATAACAGGGTCATTTAGAAAGTGGGCATGGCTAAATATAACCAAAAGCCTATAAAGCCTAAACGAAAACTCAGAACTTGCAGCATATGACTCTAAAGAAGCATGCCAATTTTTATGGAGAACAGACCATAGGTGGCGCTATAACTGTTAAAAGCCTTTAAAAAACATAGGTTCCCTTTCAGTCGGTCACGTTCGACGTACGTCAGTAGTGACCGACAAATTGGGATATCGCTAGAGAGCCCTATCAGCTTCGAGTGAACTACAACAGGCCAATGAAGTTGGCGTGCGATATTTGCATAATGCGCACCGCCCCCGCCAGGTGGGATAAATAGGGGAGCAGATGCAATCGCACTCTGTCTTTCGCTTCGGAGCCAACCTGTGTGTTCCTGCTATTAGTCTGAGAGTGACTTCACAAGCCTTTGAAGAGCTTTTGTTCTACAGTGCTGGCTTTATGGCACCTTACAGCGAGGCCGCGAGCTTTCCCAGAGTGAGCTTCTCGAGCTGTTATACAGCTCTCAACTGCTGTTTTCACAGCATTATTTGCCCCGTTGGTTTGCGATTTGGGCCGGTTCCTCTGTGCGTGTGACTCAGGGAGTGAAAAGTGTACCTGCAGTCACATCGCGGCTGTTCCCTGTGTGCTTCGGCACAAAGAACAAGAGCTTCTAAAAGAGCTTCACAGACAGACACTGCGTCTTTTTCAAGACGTCATTCTGTCTGTGCGTTTCTGGAGGCGGTCATTTCCTATCCTCACTGACGGCCACAATCACTTTCTCTCATGTCTGCTTAGCGTGCTGAGACTGTGTTTGTGGGTGGTTCATATTCTCTTGTAAAAAAAAAAAAAAAAGAGAGCATGCCCACGTCGGCGCGTTGTTCGTCTTGCCTTTCTCGTAAGGGCTTGAGCGCTCAGCGCGCCGTGTGCCGTCGAGCTGCCGGCTGACAGCGCGCGTTGCCATGGCAACCCAGCGCGTTGTTCGGCGCTCTAGATGCGTGGTCGAGACTCGAGTGCCTCAAATGAGGTGGAGTCCCCTCACCTATTCCCCGATCTAGTTTCTCTTTCTGAATCAGAAAAGTACTACTTTTGGTGAATAAGCCAGGGTGACCAGAGGATCACAGTGGGGCATTACCTGCCGAGCCAATCTCCGTGGGCCCCCCACTCCTCTAGCGCATCGCAAACATGCTGTGACTGTGTCCGTGGGTGGTTTATGTTTGGTAAAAACATGGCCACGTCGGCGCTCAGCGCCGTGTGTCGTTCAGTTAGACGACCACGTTCACTCTCTCACATGGCTGGTAGCTTCTGGGTGGATTGCTGGTCCTTCTTATGGGGGACCTAGCATCTTAGTCAGGGCTCCAGCAGAGGATCAGATGTCGACTGCTACATTGGAGAGAGGGTTGTTGGGCTCTGGACATGAAGATGAGGCTGAGCGTCCCACGGTTGTGATGTGCTCATGCTGAATCAGATTCAGAGTTAACGACCATGCTTTCCCGGGCCCCTGGGGGCGTGGTGTGACGCGTACTTGCCTTGCCCCGCCCCCTGTCTTAGCCCGGACGTGCATGAAAAACTTGGCAGTTTGGAAGCCTTTTTTGGTGCCAAATATGGAACACCAAAAGGGTCATAATCTGCATTAAAAGTTTTTTCTCTCTCACTACCCTCTGTGGTGGGGTGGCAGTGCTACGGGCACACCACCTCTGCCCTGCATGGGTCTTGGCCCCCAGCAAGTCTGTGGAAGGCCAAAGCACTCATTGCATATGGGTAGTTCTGAGTCAGGGTTGAGCTACGCATGATGCAAGTCATAGCGCAGGCCCCTGGCCAGACAATGTCTACCATGGTGGTCCGGAAACACCCCTGGCTAGCCTTGCAGAGGTGTGTCATCGTCTAAGTACGCTTTCTCGATGCGCTCATCTCACAAGCTGGCCTAAAATCCAGCCCGCTCAGCCCGCAGCCAAGCCACTTGGCTAGCGAGAAGCGGTCCTGGAGAAACGGGTGACCTGGAGCTGAGGTAAACATTTCTTCGGGAGACGATGCCCGCATCGCTCCCTCCCCGGAGGAGGGCCGGGTGGAGAATTTTGGTTTGTTCCGCCGCTGGCTCTCCGGAGACCAGCGGTGCCCACGAAAAAAAGAGTAGAACTGTTTTCTGACCCTCCAGGTCCCAAAAGGGCGCGGCTGGCAGTGCGCGAGGCCCCACCTCGCCACTCTCAGCCCCCTCTCACTTCACCAGCAGGTCCCAGTGTGTTGGTCGAGGCCGCCTCCCATGTGCCGTCTCCCATTCACACTGCCACCTTGCAGAGTCTGACCACACTACGGGCCGCTATGCCGTCCGAGTCGGGTCCAGCACTCTACCTCGCTGCCCCACGCCCGGTACGTCTGTGGTCCATTTTCAAATGCATCCGTCCCCAGGATTGGTTTGCAGCGATCGACCTGAAGGAAGCGTACTTTCATGTCTCGATTCTGCCTCGTCACAGACTCCTCCTACGGTTTGCGTTCGAGGGTCGGGCATATCAGTACAAAGTCCTACCCTTCGGGCTGGCCCTGTCGCCCCGCGTCTTTACGAAGGTTGCGGAGGCGGCCATTGTTCCGCTCAAGGAACAGGGCGTTCGCATCTCAACTACCTCGACGACTGGCTCATCCTGGCCAGCTCGCGGGAGCAGTTGTGCGAACACAGGGACATGGTGTTAGCTCACCTCAGTCGGTTGGGTCTTCGGGTCAACTGGGACAAGAGCAAACTCTCCCCCGGGCAGAGGATCTCTTATCTCAGTAGGGAACTGGATTCGGTCGCCTGGACCGCGCGCCTCTCTGAGGAGCGCGTCCAGTCAGTGTTGACCTGCCTGAGTACGCTCAAGCCGCCGCACCCTCACCAAGTGGTCGGACCCTTCGTTCCTGCGGGCTGGAGTTCCCCTCGAACAAGTGTCCAGGCATGCTGTGGTCCACACAGATGCCTCTGCCACGGGGTGGGGGGCCACGTACAACGGGCATGCAGCATCGGGTCTGTGGACGGGGCCCCAACTGCATTGGCATATCAATTGCCTCGAGTTGCTAGCAGTACGTCTTGCACTGGGCCGCTTCCAGGAGCTGTTGACAGACAAGCACGTACTGGTCCGCTCGGACAGCACTGCGGCCGTTGCGTACATCAACCATCAGGGTGGTCTACGCTCCTGCCGTATGTCGCAACTCGCCCGCCATCTCTTGCTATGGAGTCAGAAGCATCTGAGGTCGCTTCGTGCCATTCACGCCCCAGGCGTGCTCAACCGTGCAGCCGACGAGCTCTCACGGCAGCCTCCGCTTCCAGGCGAATGGCGGCTCCATCCCCAGGTGGTCCAGCTGATCTGGCAGCGCTTCGGCGAGGCACAGATAGATCTGTTCGCCTCCCCGGAGACTGCCCACTGCCAGTTGTTCTATTCCCTGACCGGCGGCATGCTCGGCACGGATGCCCTGGCAATCAGCTGGCCCCGGGGCCTACGCAAATATGCGTTTCCCCCAGTGAGCCTTCTCGCACAGCTCCTGTGCAAAGTCAGGGAGGACGAGGAGCAGGTCTTGTTAGTGGCTCCATACTGCCCACTCGAACCTGGTTCTCGGACCTCATGCTCCTCGCGACAGCACCTCCCTGGCCCATTCCTCTGAGGAAGGACCTCCTGACTCAGAGACGGGGCACCCTCTGGCACCCGCGTCCCGACCTGTGGAAACTCCATGTGTGGTCCCTGGACGGGACGCGGAGGTTCTGAGTGATCTCCCGCAAGTGGTCGCAGACACCATCACTTCCGCTAGAGCTCCTTCTACGAGGAACCTCTATGCGCTGAAGTGGAACCTATTCGTCGAATGGTGTTCCTCTCAACCAGAGCGAGAGGACCCCCGATCATGTTCGGTCAGAACCGTGCTTTCCTTTCTGCAAGAGGGCCTGGAGCGAAGGCTGTCTCCCTCCACCCTCAAGGTGTATGTTGCCGCTATCGCCGCACATCACTATGCAGTTGATGGTAAATCGCTAGGGAAGCACGATCTGATCGTCAGGTTCTTGAGGGGGGCGAGGAGACTGAATCCTCCCCGGCCCCCCTCTGTACCCTCTTGGGATTTGACCCTGGTTCTTACATCTCTCCGGGGTCGTCCCTTCGAGCCTTTGCAATCAGTCGAGTTAAAAGTACTGTCCCTAAAGACCGTCCTCCTGGTTGCATTGGCCTCGCTCAAGAGGGTAGGGGACCTGCACGCATTTTCGGTTGACGAATCGTGCCTGGAATTCGGGCCCGGTGACTCTCACGTTATCCTGAGACCCCGGCCTGGATATGTGCCCAAGGTTCCTACCACTCCCTTTCGAGATCAGGTAGTGAACCTGCAAGCGCTGCCTTCGGAGGAGGCAGACCCAGCCTTAGCTTTGCTCTGTCCCGTCCGCGCTCTGCACCTGTACGTGGACAGAACGCGAAGCTTCAGGACCTCAGATCAGCTCTTTGTCTGTTACGGAGGCCAGCAGAAGGGAAAGGCTGTCTCCAAGCAGAGGATGGCCCACTGGATAGTGGACGCCATCGCCCTGGCGTACGAGTCCCAGGGCGTGCCTTGCCCGTTCAGGTTGAGAGCCCACTCCACCAGAGGAGTGGCCTCTTCCTGGGCGCTGGCGCACGGCGCCTCGCTGACAGATATCTGTAGAGCTGCGGGCTGGGCGACACCTAACACGTTCGCTAGATTCTATAGCCTTCGTGTAGAACCGGTTTCTTCCCGTGTACTCGCTTCCACCAGCCGGTAGACGCGAAGAGCCCGTTCTAGTGTCGGCTTGCAATGCCACTCCCGCCCCCTGGGCCGGATACGTGCATCCTTTTTACTCCAGTCGAGTTCCCCGCTTGGCGAACCCTGTCGAGTTCCTCCGCCTCCCCCTTCGGCTCGGACATTGCGGAGTGTCTGATGCCAGGCTAAACCTCCGTCACCGACGTTGACGTTTGGCTGGGTTCCACATGTCGTGACCCCTCCACGTGAGCGGTCCCATGTGTGTATTTGTCCACGGTCAACTCCCTACGGCGAGCCCGTGTCTTTCCCTAGCAGAGCCAGCTCTGCTGTCACCTGTCAGATGAGTCTCCCCCTACCCAGGTGGAGCCATCCCAGGGACTCCATATGCGTACTGCCCACGGCCAGTCCATATGTGTACTCTCCACGTAAATTCCTCCCCTACGGGTGGGTAGTGGTCTCCGCAGCGTCCCCTACGGGTTCGCTTCCCCAGTGTAGTCTAGTTTACTTAGTGGGTATATCGGAACAGCAGTAGACTCTCTCGGCGTAAGCTCGCCCCCTTCCCCGTCCCACTGGTGCGCCGGGTGGCTAGAGCTTGCGCTGGGCACTGGAAGGGGTTCATACTGTGGCGCTTTATTTGGGATCCCAATTCGTCGGTCACTACTGACGTACGTCGAACGTGACCGACTGAAAGGGAACGTCTCGGTTACGTATGTAACCCTCGTTCCCTGAAGGAGGGAACGGAGACGTACGTCCCGTCGCCACAGTTGCTGTACCCTCGCTGTAGTGCAGACTAGGTTGTCTCCTCAGCGAAAAACAGAGTGCGATTGCATCTGCTCCCCTATTTATCCCACCTGGCGGGGGCGGTGCGCATTATGCAAATATCGCACGCCAACTTCAGGGTTACATACGTAACCGAGACGTTTTTAATGTTTTTTTAAATGAAAATGTGTTTAACTGTGGGTGTGGTCGACTTATTTTCACAGGAGTTACGTCCTTAGACTCCTGAAACCTTACTGAGTCCAATGATACCAGACATGCCAGGTTTCAGCTTATGGTTTGTGCAACTTTGTGATTTAGCGCTTAAAAAACTTTTGCGAATATCTTTGAAACCGTTAATCCGATCGTGACGAAACCAGTGTAGGAAACGCGGAACCTATGTTGGTTTACGACAAATCACAGACTAAATGTCAGAATTTTGATTGGACGTGGCAAAAAAATCCAATCAAAGTCACTCATGGGTCATTTTTATGCTCTCATATATATAAGTATCTATAACTTAGAAACAAAATGAGACATTTTCACCAAAATTGGCACACATATGTATGGACACACTCTGAGGACACTCCAAAAAAGTGGTGGAGATCAGGCAATAGGTGGCGCTATAACTGTCAAAAAAACCTTTAAAAAACATTTTTTCATTAGTAAATTGTCATTTGGTGCCACCAGATGGCAACAGAAGGCCATTAATATAGTTGAAGGTTTCAAGGTTTTGTCGTTTAAAATCCCTTTTAAACTATATTAATCCTTATAATAACATTACAAATCACATTTTGTCAAGGTTTACCACTTCATTTATTCATTTGATTTATGTTTTTGCAATAATATAACATTACAATTACATTTAGACCTGAAAATGATGATATTTAAAGGGGAAACCTGGAATAAGCATTTTCTTACCTATTATTGATTTCAAATATCCATATCTGTGACAAAAAGTGTGTGTAAGCATGTTTAATTAATGGAGTTAACATGTAAAATGTACTTAACTTATCACTTTTTAATCAAAATTCATCACTTCATTTCCATTAGAGTATTAGTTTTAACAGTTGTGCCACATTGAGTAAAATGAAACCTGAAAATGATGTTTTACTGAGATTTGCAGAAAACATCTTTACCCATTCTGTATTTCAAATACTGAATCTACAAGAAAATATCTGTGTCTGCATTTATGTGTGTATGTGTAAGCATGCTTAGTATGTATCAAGTATTATTGTTTAAGCCTTTTCTTTCTCTGTGTTTGGTTTTGCATATATCATAGCTGTTCCTCTGTGATTTAAGTGGTGACATGCTTGCTAAATAAAATTTAATATCTTTTTAAGCATATGTGCTTAAAGGCCTTAAAGGTTTGAAGCCCGGTAAATGCTGCTTGCAGCTTTCATTTTTTATTTAGTACTGTCCTGAGTAAGATATTTTACATAAAAGATGTTTACATATTGTCCACAAGACCAAAAATAGCTGAATTAATGAAAATAACCCTGTTCAAAAGTTAGTGAACCATTGAAATCCTGGTGTCTAGATGAGTACGGGTATGTACTGTACAGGTACTGATCCGTGTTTAGACATATAATGACTGTAAATATCTGCATTCATGTTATATCTCCATTCAAGTTATAGAAATATATTTCAGTTAGTGCCCTTTCATTTAAGTTTACTGAACAGGTAATTTTCATGAAGCAGCTAAAATTTATTTAGATCAGCTTGTCGGTGAATGTCTTTTCAAAATCAATCATGTCAACTCAAACATAACATTAATCAATGTTTTCATTTTAAAGTTACTTTTTGGTATTAGCTACGAGTTTCAGTTCAGTTGAAAAACAAGTGAAAAGCTCAGTAAAAATCTGAGAGATGATGGAACAACTATAAAAAGATATAGACTATTGCAAGACTTATACAGTTCATAATCTTTAAGTATACTGTTTTTTTATAAAGTATGAAACATTGTTGCAGTGCAGTAGGCTATTATAAGAAGAATATAATTTTAATCTGTAGTAAAAAAAAAAAAAGTACAAGAAATGAAAATGTAATTTACCCAATATCAGAATGAGAAGATAAGGTCTTGGCATTGCAGTTCTTGTGTTGTTTCAAAGTACCAATGAATTTAAGAAGTTACTTCTTGGCTCATAAGAAGAGCTGGTGCTTACTCCACCTCTACTTAAAAGAATAGTTCACCCAAAAATTCTGTCATCATTTACACACCCTTGAAGTATTTCTGTTTGAATAAACACCTGCTACCCTCCCATACTGAACATGTAGCACTTGTGTTCAGTTAAACTTCAACATTCTGCCTATTGACGTGAACTTTAACATGCTAGTCAATGTACACTAGTTAAATATGGTCAAAGGTGGCTGTGAAAATAAATCTACATTGTTTATCCTTTTGATCTTTAATTTAAAAAAAAATTACAAAATTACAAAATATTATTGAAGTAAAACGATTGTCCGACATCAGTGCCTGACCTCACAAATGCGCTTCTAGAAGAATGGTGAAAAATTCCTATAAACACACTCCTAAACCTTGTTCAAAGCCTTTCCAGAAGAGTAGAAGCTGTTATAGCTGCAAAGGGTGGGCTAACTCCATATTAAACCCTACGGATTAAGAATGGGATGTTATTAAAGTTCATGTGCACGTAAAGGCAGGCGTCCCAAAACTTCTGGCAATATAGTGTATCAGAGACTGTTCCTTCATAAAGAATCTCTTCAGATTCCCAGCTCCATGTTAGTGCTTCTTCTCTTCAGTTCACTCCACTCATTTTCTTGAGGGTTCAGGTCAGGGGACTGGGCAGTCATGGTAGAAGCTTCATTTTGTGCTCAGTGACACATTTTTGTGTTGATTTGGATGTTTGTTTTATGTTTGTTATAATGGCCCATTATAAGATTTCTAGCAGAAGCAGTCAGGTTTTGATTTTTTTAATGTATTTGATAGAATCCATGATGCCATGTATCTGAACAAGATGTTCAGGACCTCCAGCAGAAACCCCACAACATTAAAGATCCAGCAGTATATTTAACCATGGAAATGGGTACTTTTTATCCCTGCATGCACCAAACCCATCAGTGGCCCAGATCTCTACAGCCAGATTCAGGCCAGTTAAGGTGAACAGGAATCGGCCCAGTGCTTTACAGCTGTAACAAATAAACATGTGCCAGAGCAGCTGCGGGCCACAATCGGCCTGGTTAACACACGCCGATGCCGAGTCTGAGCCGCAGGCGCCGTGGAGCAGCCGAGCTTGGGCCGATTACTACATGCTATCTGGGTACATGCTACACTTTACATGCCTCTCGTGTTGAATTATTTGAGTTTGTTTTGTAAATAAATACTTCATTTTGGAACCTTTTTCATCCTTCTCTTCATCATCTGAACCTACACGCAACAGAAACTTTCATGCATTGAAAAGGTTCCATAGATGTTAAAGGTTCTTTAAGGAACCATTAATGCCAATAAAGAACCTTTATTGTGTGTTAGCAATGCACAAACAGATGAAAAATGTAATATGAAAAATATTCACCCTGAGAATGTAACAAGGAAATGGCACCTTCTAATTCACTACAAAAAAAATCACAAATAAAAACCCACTATGGTCAGAAACACACACAAAACAGAAGTCTTTATTAAACAAGGGACCTGACACAACATGAACATTTTGTGCATTTGACTGTATAACAAGCAGTACACAAGCATTTTTTTCATCCTTTGAGTGAGAAAAGAGGCCCGTCGTGTGCTGTGACGCAGTATGGCTCAATAGCGATCAACCTTTGGGCAGCGATTGAATGCAGAATCAAATGAAGCAACTGGAAGAGGCTTGAGATTTTCACAACAGGTAGAGAAGTGAATATATTTGAACTCTGTGCATGTTGTGTGCATAGTTAAGCAGTGAAACAGTTCACACTCCACTCTCAGCAGAACATGTTATTTCGGTCCACCGCATTGGCCGAAGGTTTGTGCGACGGGTTCAGCAGGCGTGATGCAGAGGCAGAGATGTGGTAAACTGGTACAATAATGATATGCTGACTCTGATCTGCTAGAACTGGATTATATGGAGACGCTCTTTCATCTATTGTTTTTATTAAAAGGGATTGTTCACCCAAAAATGAAAATTGTGTCATTGACTCCAAACCTGTGTGAATTTCTTACTTGTGCAGAACTCAAAGTTATTTTGAAGAATCAATTGTCTTTGTTTATACCCCATTGACTTTCATAGTACGGGAAAAAAGAAAAAAGTTTTTAAAAACATCTTTAAGTTTGTTGGAACAAAATGAGGTTGGGTAAATCATTTTTATCTTTGTTTGGAATGTGATGTTGTAAGTTACAGAGGAGGAGGACTTGGTGGTGGAAGCATCTCAGCATACGTGACAGATGATAAGAAACACAGACTTTCCATTGACCTCAAAATGGGCTTCAAAATCGAAATGCTGAGAAAAAAAAAGTTTAGAAGTTCAGTGTGTGAAATGTTCAGTTACAACATTCTCAATACTTGTGAAATGATGTGCTGGTTTTAAAATGAGCGTTTAGCCACAAATACATCTTGTGTTCTTTTTCTGTGAGTCGTCACGTATGGAAATCTCCTTTTTTATTTTATATTCTGCTAATACTGTGTAGAAGCAGGTATCCTTGTCTTTCGACAGTTGACAATTACAAAATTAACAGTAAATTAAGAAACAATATTAAAAAAAAAAAAACTACAGGAAGGCATTTACCGCTGCTTTAAATCAGATCTCATTCCAATCTTAAATCACAAGCTACTTTTTTACATACTTAATTTCTTTGCCAGAAACTGCCAAGTTGATCATTCTGATGAAGTCTAATATAGCTCCAAATCATCTAGACAAAATTGCATTTTAACCCCATCATACTTAACGTCTTGAAGTATATGCATTATGTACTTCAAGATACATAATGCATATACTGGGCCTTCACAGTCTGTGTGATGAGAGTAGAGCAGGGAAAACACAGTAAAGATCTGCTTCTGCACACACAGGGCATTTGTTCTGCTGTCTTCGTGAACCACTGCCACATGAAAAGCTTATCACTGAATCAATGGTGAGTTTTGATCAAGCTCGGCCTGTGTGTAACTCAGTTGTTCTTTAGCTAATGAAAGCCAGCCAGATTTACAGTTCAAATCGGGTCCGGTCACCCCGGCTCAAATCTACCAGAATTCTGCTTTCTGGCGCTGATCTGCTGTGGCTTATTTCTGGTTTTGTTCTGTATGGAGCCCTGTCTGGAGGTGAGAATCAGGGGGAGTGAGCCGAAGAGCTGCTGTGTGTGGAGCTGGGAGACAAACTGGGGCTGCAGCTTACTTAGCATCAGACCAACTGCAACAATGAGCAATTGAAAACATATTAAGATCATTTTAGGCAAAGTGGCTGAATGTTTTTACCAATAGGTGGTGCTGTCACCAAATTGATGTGGTGTGGTCAGAGTAAGGTGATAAGGACACATGCGAAGTTTGGTGAAGTTCTGTGAACCAAAAATTGTTATCTGGGCATATAGTTGACATTTTGCTTTGCTTTTCTGTTCTGGGGAGAAACTGACATGGAATGAGATGGAAATAGACAACATGATCGGGATAGTTTTAGTTAATGAATTATGACCAATAATAGTTTGATTTCTTTCTGATCACAAATGTAATTTTGAAGTACACATTTTAATTCATATAAAACATTGAAGTTTATATTTATTTTTAAATAGTGACTTTAAATGTTTAAGTATTTTTTTAGTTTTAAATCTTTTATGAGACCAAAAACTTTGACTTCATCTTTGACTGAGAATATCACAAAAGCTTTGTAGTTGGAATAATAATTGCGATCACTTCACACTTGCTTACATTTAGATATAAGCCAGAAGCTTTCAGTGGTATTGATAGATGTGCAAATCTGTGATTTATCCTTTCAGGGAGTGAAAGGATTGATCCCAATCAATCCTTTATCTGATCATTGAATGCTTTTTCTGTATGTGAATTTCTCTCTCTCTCTCTCTCTCTCTCTCTCTCTCTCTCTCTCTCTCAAAAAACAGGACTTGGTGTGGCGATAAGATGTCATAAGGCTGCACCGCGCGCCTGCATCTGTTATTCTGTTTAAGAAAGGTTTGTGTTTTTAATCATTTAAAGAGTGTAAATAAATACATCCCGTTCATACAGTTATACTGTGGAGCCCCGGACATGACATGCAGGAAAAAAATAGTAGGCTAAATCGTGCGCACGATTTATTAATTCATTCCCTCGATCATGCGCATGATTTATAAATCGAGCTAACGAATTAATAAATCGTGCGCACGGTTTAATTTTTTTTCTTGCATGTCATGTGCGGGGCTCCGTATTATACAGAGAACTTTGAAATTAATTAATTATTAATTAATGTAACAATGCATGTTTCTAATAACAGTAATGAATATAGTTTTTTTACGAGTAAAGTGCATAAATAACAACGAACAGTTTTTTTTGTGAGTAAACATGAGTAACAGAAAATGTGTGTCTCATTTCTAATTAATGTAAAATAGGTCTTCTGTTAAATAAAAATATTATTTCTAATTATTGTTTTATTATTAAATATTCTATTTTAGTTTTTAATAATGAAACTGTTATTACAATAGCAATATTTATTATTTTGATTAGTTTTTTTGTTTAGCAATAATAATAATCATAATAGTCACACACTATTATAAAGATGGCGTTTATTAAAAAGGAGAGTGAAGATGAAGATTGAAGAAGAGTTCAGAGTCAAACATGAAGATACTGAGGAGCAAACAGGTTCCTTGTGTTATTCAGCCTGAGGGTGGCGCTCTAATGATGATTGACAGACTTCGGTACACACAACAAATGCATAGAATGCCAACTTAAGGCCCTGATATACTTCAAACGAAATTGTGACGTCATTTTCAACAAAATAAGGCCAAAACAAAGTTCCTTTTGTGTTAATTTTGGTTGTTCGAAACAGCCTGTAGGCTTGTAAACACCTTTGTACTCCCATTGGTCCATGGCGATTATGTAACAGGAGGTGTGCACTGAGACTCCGCCTTCTTTCATGTGAACCCTGTTTTTTTTTCTTCTGTTGAGTCCAGCGAGGTAAGACGTCTACCAGTGAAAACACACACACAGTGCCGATTTGCAGAGCTCGTGCTAACATACCTGTGTTGATATGATCAGATGATGATCTATAAAAAATGCTTTCTCTTTTCTAATTTTTGTTGTTTATTTTGTTTCTGAGAGGAAAGCGTGCAGAACATAACCTTAATCTATAAGGTAGGATCATACATTAAGGACAAATAAAAGTGGTATTATAGGTCAAGTAAAAAAACAAACAAAATGGTTCCCTTGCGATACTACATGAGTACTGCGTCGTTCGTCTTATTAATTAAAGGAACACTCCACTTTTTTTGAAAATAGGCTCATTTTCCAGCTCCCCTAGAGTTAAACAGTTGAGTTTTACCATTTTCGAATCCATTCAGCCAATCTCCGGATCTGGCGGTACCACTTTTAGCATAGCTTAGCATAGTTCATTGAATCTGATTAGACCGTTAGCATCTCGCTCAAAAATGACCAAAGAGTTTCAATATTTTTCCTATTTAAAACTTGACTCTTCTGTAGTTACATCGTGTAAATAGCAACTTTTCATTTTCCGTCGGTCTTAGTACACGAAATACTTAATATTACTTAATAAGACGAATGATGCAGTACTCGTGTAGTATCGCAAGGGAACATACTCGGTTACTAACGTAACCTCGGTTCCCTTAGATACAGAACGAGTACTGCGTTCTTTGCCGCGCCACACGCGTGACGCCTCATGACATCACTTCAGTTGAATTTAATCGATTTGCCATGGTGAGACGGCCACTTATATAGCCCGAGACCCCACCCCTTTTGGGGGGCTCGAGCGAGCTTGCTCACCATTGGCTCGCGCGTTCCTATAGGTGAAACCCCGCCTCCGCAGAAGAAATCAACGCCTACTTCATCATTGCAACGTTAGCCCCGCCCACTGGCGTGTTAATGAGATGAGGAGGAGACAAGAGCGATGCAACAGGACAAAAATAATATTACCTTTCAAAGGATCCTTATGCTAGGAATATGGTTATTTATTTTCAACAATGTGAATGTCTCAGTTGAGCATTATTTATTTGTAAAAATGTGGATTCTTTGGTAAATCAGTTGCATTTCGGTGCAGGCTTTGCGATATGAACTCAACAGTAATGTGACAACATGTAAGTAACTGTGTTAATTCTAATGTCTGATCTGATATTAATGATTCATGTACAGTCAGATGTTCTTTCTCTATGTGTCAGTAAATCAAACCAGTGACTAAATGGTGACTAAACGGTCAACTTCATCTAAACGGACTAAACGGTCAATCCTTTCTCTTAGTAGGATTAAAATAATCTGTTATTTTAACTTATTTAGCTTATTTAAATTTTTGATGTAAAAATCATACTAACAGTATAATTGCACCCCAGGAAACATTATAAAATGACAGTTCATCATGACCCCTTTAAAATAACTCTTTCAGATCTATGAAAACTAAGTTATAGTGGCAGTTTAGAAATGTGCCTGGAAGATCAGAGTAAACAGGAATCTGAGTGAAGATTCCTGCGTCTCCTGGACTGATATCATCATGTCAAATGTAAACAGAACCACGTCCTCATGAACTTGTTGATTTCCAAAAAAAAAAACATTCCAGTGAGTGCAATGAACTTCCGTGACTGGTAGCTCAGAGGATGTTACATATGTGTTTATTATGCAAATGACACTGTGAGGTCACAGGTTTATGGACAAATATATGCAGTGAAGTTCAAATAAGATCTTTTAAACCCAATAAAGCCTACTGTATCATATTTGATAGGGAATTATCCACATGATAAAAAATGTTGTACACAATCTATACATGCCTTCCTTTTACTGACATTTATGAAGTAAACATAAGAATAACTTTGATATTGTTAGTAATATTTCAAGATGAACACTTACTAGACTGGTGCAACTTAGGTTTACTTGATTATCCATGTATATATATATATATATATATATATATAATGAGTCTTAAATATGATCAACAGACTTTTGAGGAAGGTTTATTTGTTCATCTCTCAATCATTGTATTGCATTGCATTATATGTTTAAAACTACAGAGCTTTGATCATAAAACTAAGCATTTAAATATCATCCTACTAAGACATTATTGGCAGATTTTTGCAAAACCCACAACCACAATGTTGGAATCGGTTCAGGTTCATGTTGAAGTCTGACAAGTCAAATCCTGTGTTCAATACATGGACTGGAATAGATTAGCATTTTCAACCCTGCAACACTTATGGAACATAAAACATATTAAATACCCATATGTCACAGCCACCAGCACTTGCATTCCATTTCCCAGCATCCCTCTGGTTCCTTACCTGCACTCACTCACCAATCACCTGCACCTGCAAGTCATCAGCACTCCCTATTTAAGCGGTCACCTTCCTCACCACAGTTGTCTGGTCTTGTCTATGGATGTCATGGTGTTATACATACCTGGATTACCTATCTGCTACTTACCTGAGCCATCCGGATCTTCTTCCTCCCATCTTCCTTTGTCTGTTCTCCATCCATTGTTCTGTCCATTCCTGCAAAGAGACATGCCTCTATTACCACTTCAGCTAAGTGACTGTTCTAAAATGCTTGTGCCAATACTCACCTGCATTCTCTGTCTGCCAGTTTCTGTGCCTCTGTTCTAAATAAACAACCCGTTAAACACTTACCTGTCTGCCTCCGTCTGTGTCCTGACACCATTAACTTCATGGTTCTTTCCATAAATATTGCACAAAACAGAGGCTGAAACCTTTTTAAAAACGTTTACAACAAATATTCAGTGAAAGGAGGTGTTTCACCTTTAGATGAGGAGCTTATTTTGTTTATTTTTTTTATTTTTTATTTTTTTTATATTTTACAAAAAGTGATTTATGTGACTTTGTTATTTTCTAACAATAAACATTAAACATCAAGATTAAACAGACCACAATAATAAGTTAAAACTGCAAGCAGTGTTGAAAGGGCCCTCACCCACTTCTGATGTGCAAAGTTTCATGAGTTTGAGCATGTTTAGTCCCTCAAAAAAGCGATATTTGAGTAATTACAATAGGGTCCTCACACCATCGGTGCTCTGGCCCTAAATACAGCTCCAAGCAGCCATTAAGGGGCCAAGCACAAAGAAGGCACGGTAAGTCATGCCATCATGACTGGGAGCATCAGACCAACTGCAACAATGAGCAATTGAAGACATTAAGATGATTTTAGGCAAAATGGCTGATAAATCATAAATACAGTCACTGGTAATATGATTTTATGGATTATCACTTTAAACCAGTAGCGATTTCTCCTCTCTCTTAATCTCTTAACATATTTATGCAATTATAATTTGCTGTGTAAAACCATTCATGCCATGTCTGAGCTGCATAAAAGAGTATGTGCAAATCCACACAATAATAACCATACACAGTGTCTTTGTATTCTGATCGAAATTATTGGTTAAATTTAAGAAATCTGACAGAAGAGGATACATATGACAATACACTTTAAAATATTGTTCTCCAGCTTTATTGCTCAGTGTTATTAAAGGGTTTTGATCTCTCAACTGAGAAAGCACATCATGTATTTTATTGTATTATAATGACTATTTAATATTACTGCTAAACATTAGTTAAGCTAGGCACAGAATATTAAAGCATGGCTAAGCATATTAACTGTTCTAGGAACCTCAAAGCATATTTTGTGTATTTTGTGCTGATGTTAGTTGAGGTCATTTGTTGCGTAGGAAGGACCCAGACATAAACTCAAGCCCAGGGGCCCCTAAGTCCTGTCCTGCACACACCACTCTTCAGTCTCCATGTCAGGACATGCACCTAATGAGAGGAAATAAAAATAATGTAAATGAAAATGAAAACACACGTTAATACCACAAATGATAAAAAGCTGAACAAATCATCAGGACTTCGTCCGGATAGTTATTCACCTCAGATAAAACCCATTACTGCCTTCTCCAGTGCAGAACGCAGAATTAAAATGTTTTTTTCATTTGCTTAAATGACCTTGATTATTTGAAAGATTCAAAGTTAATATTAAATAGTTTGGTTGTCAAGACACTACTGCAATTGTTGATGCATCTATACTAAAGAAATTGTATAAAAACTGTAAAGTAATAATTGAATAATTATAAAGAGAGTGTTCTCTCTATGTCGCATGCAATGTTGACTACAGTACCTAAAACCTTCCCTGCCACTTTTTGTAGCAACAGCCTATTAACACAGAGCCAGTAAACCACTGTTTCATCACCTAAACAATATGACAAACTTAAGACAGGTTATATAAAGCCCTGTTTCCACCACAGGAACTATAGGGACTTTGGGGAGATACTCTGTGTGTTTTAACCGCAGGGATGAGGGTCTAAATGAAGATCCGGGTAAAAATTTCCCCCTCAGAAAGTACCTGCTCATGAGGTAGTACTTTTTCAAAGTTCAGGAACTTTCGGGGGTGGGACTTGGGCGCTGAACATGCTGATTGGTTGACTCCTCGCAGCATTTTATTTCGACCATCACTTTTAGAAGTCTGTTGCAGTGCGTGCAGTAAGAGTTGTCTGTTATTTGAATCAACAATGGAGTTTAAAATATACGACCGATGGACCGACGACGAGGTTCAGGCTTTATTAAGCTTATATGCGGAGGACAAAATCCAGCGAGTATGGAAAGTCGTGCGCAGTCCTAAATGAAGCAGTGTTTAGTTCAGTGACAAGTGCTAGATATTGTTGTATAAAGTTGTTATTTTGTTTTTTTGGCGCACAAGTATTCTCGTCGCTTCATAACATTAAGGTTGAACCACTGTAGTCACATGAACTGTTTTAAATATGTTTTTAATACCTTTCTGGGCATTTGAAAGTCTAAATTAACTTGCTCTCAATGCAGGCCTCACAAGCCATTTTTTTTTATCAAAAATATCTGAACTTGTGTTTCGAAGATGAACAAAGGTCTTATGTGTGTGGAATGACATGAGGGTGAGTAATTAATGACAGAATCTGTTACCTCTGTTTTTGCTGTGTGTTTATTTTGTTATTAAGAGGAAAGCGTGCAGTAAATATTACATATTCTATCAAAACGCCTCTCGTAGCAGTGCGGATGTCGACGGGATGTTAAGTGAGCTCTCAGATTCAATGCATTTCCCAAGTTTTGGATTTTAGCATGTCCTATTTTGCAAGCAACATGACCCTTGTCGATCTCCTTAGTGGTTTCTTTATGGCCCAAATGAGTCCACACAGCTGTACGCTGTGGCGGGAGCCGTAATAATTATCATCCTGTGAGCTGGGTTTGCTAATGCTAATGCTTGCGATGCACGCACCTTGTCTTCTCCGCGTCAGTTTACATTCTTTAATGTTAAACCGAACACAAAGCCTTGAATCTTGGATGTTAAAAAAAAATCTATACAGTGTTTTTGAGAATCGATACAGTATCGTCAAACATAATATTGCGATATTCACGTGTATCAATATTTTCTTACACCCCTAAAATAAACATGAATGAAAATCAGAAGGTATGTTGAAAGATATAGTACAACTTACCGAAATTGATCATGTAATCGATCAATCAGTGTTTCAACCGCGGATGGTGGAGAACAATATGTCACATAACATTACATTTACCTCAGGAAAGACATTTATAGCTAGAAAAAATAACTATATAGACGAGTATTTCGCTAAATATGTGCACTATATTACATATTTATTATATTTTTACTCACATCATTAAAATATTATAACGTTATTATAAAAACCGCATTATATTAATTTGAGTTATGTTATGTATGTTTACAGCATTAGTTGAGAGATCTTTTTCCTTGAGAAAAAATAACATGTAGGTACTGTACCTGATATTTATCCAAATGAATCGATGTTGAATCGAGATTGGAATCAAGCTTATGAAGTGAAATCGTGAAATTTGTGTCAAGCACTAATAAAAGAAGTTAATTGTAACTTCAGGCTAAACTTAAAAGTTGGCAGCCCTGCTTCATAATCCTTTTAAATGTAAATCCTGGTGTCTAGATGAGTACGGGTATGTACTGTACAGGTACTGATCCGTGTGTAGACATATAATGAATATAAATATCTGCATTAGGTGTGAGAAGTTATAGAAATATATTTCAGTTAGTGAGATCTGAGAGATGATGGAACAACTGTAAAAAGATGTAGCCTTTTACAAGACTTATACAGTTCATAATCTTTATGTAAACCGTTTTATTATTACATTGTGACAAGTAGTAGCCTACTATAAGAAGAATATCATTATGATTTTTAAACTGTAATAAAAAAAAAAGTGCAAGAATTATAAATGTAATTTACCCAATATCAAAATGAGAAGATAAGGTCTTAGCATTGCAGTCCTTGTGTTGTGTTGTCAAAGTACCTATGAATTTAAGAGGTTACTTCCTAGCTCATGAGAAGAGCTAATGGTGCTTTGATAAAAACTTAAAAATAACACTCTGTCTGTGTCACATACTGCTCGGAGACGCAAAGGTTGAGGATCCAAATGCAGTAGTTTATTAGAGGAACAATCAAGAATTGTAATCCATAAACAGGCAATAGGTCAAGAACACAGGCAAACCAACCAAACATAAAACACAGTCAAAGGAGCACAGACAAAAACAGAGAAATCAAAGAATAATGGGCAGAAGATCAAAAAAACAAGATACATAAAACCAGGAGAATGCTCAGAATTTCAGTGTGACACTAGTCAAGACTTCACAGGGATTGACTGAATAAACCAGGTATGAGTTAACAAGGGTAATGACACACAGGTGGAAGAGATCAAACAATAGTGAGTCCAGGCAATGAGTTATGGGAAGTGCAGTTCATAATGGTAAAGCCAAGGAGATGGGAGGAGTGCCCTCTAGTGGAAATCAAGGGCACTCCAGCTGGGGATGTAACAGCCTGTCAGGAACTTATCTGTCCATGAGTCTATTTTGTGCCCCTAAATGAGACACACCACAAATAATTTTTGAGGATATGGATAAAACAAATAATGTTTATTTAAAAAAATATATTGATAATATTGGCGTGACCTAGAGTTTTTATCTGGGGGTCAGGAACTGTTTTTTTTTTTTTTTTTTTTTTCTTTCAGGTGTGGCCAACCCTGCTAATCAAGGCATTCGGGATTACATGAAATAACAGGCAGGTGAGTTGGAGCAGGGCTGGAACTGAAGACTGAAGGACAGTATCTCTTTGGGAGCCGGTTGGGCACTCCTGATCTGGTTGGCATCAAGTCTAATCTGCTACTAGATGCTGTAACTACACCTTTATAGTGGTAAAATACATGTTTCTTCATTAAGGGGAAAATGGAATAAAGCTAATGCCCCACATAGTGTGTTGCTGCTAATGTTTATTTGAAATCTTAAGTATACCGTGGGCATGAGGTACTTTTTATCCATGTGTGCACCACACCCATCTGGTGGGTTTGCTGCCAAAAAGCTCTTGTTTTAGTTTCATCTGACCATAGAAGCCGGTCCTGTTTGAAGTTCCAGTCGTGTCTGACAACTGAATATACTGGAGATTGTTTTTGGATGAGCGAGGAAAATTTTTCTTGAAACCCTCCCGAACAACTTGTGGTGATGTAGGTGCTGTTTGATAATTTTTTTAGGCTTTCTGAGACTCAAGACTCAACTAATCTCTGCAATTTTCCAGCTGTGATCCTTGGAGAGTCTTTGGCCACTCAAACTTTCCTCCTCACCGTGCATTAGGATGATTTAGACACAGGTCCTCTTCCAGGCAGATTTGTAACATCTTTAGTTGATTGGAACTTCTTAATTATTGCCCTGATAGTGGAAATTTCAATGTTTTAGCTACATCTTATAGCCACTTTCTATTTTGTGAAGCTCAACAATCTTTTGCTGCACATCAGAACTATATTCTTTGGTTTTACTCATTGTGATGAATGATTAAGGGAATTTGGCCTTTGTGTTTCCTCATGTTTATATTCCTGTGGAACAGGAAGTCATGGCTGGACAATTTCATGCTCCTAGACAACCTGGTGTGCTAAAAAAATGTTAAATATGAATAGGAATATACTTCAGAGATATTTAATTCTAGGGGTGCCAATAATTGGCCAAAACATTTATTTCATAATGTGAGTTTCCCCCCACTTTCAATTGTATCCTCGAGACTGTGCTCTACTCCCCCCCTCCAGGGTGACCCGTCACAGTGGCAATTGTGTCAAAAACATATTTTGAAGAGTCAATTGTCTTTGTTTATATAATGATAGTCAAATGGGGATCAAAACCACATTGGACCCCATTGACTTTCATAGAATGGGAAAAAAGAAAAGAAGTTTTTTTAAAATATCTTTAAGTTTGGAACAAAATGAGGTTAAGTAAATCTATTTTTTTGTTGTTTGGAATGTAAGTTACCGAGGAGGAGGAGGACTTGGTGGTGGAAGCATCTCAGCACATGTAACAGATAATAAGAAACACAAACTTTCCACTGACCTCAAAATGGGCTTCAAAATTGAAATGCTGAGAAAAAAAAAAAGGTGAGAAGTTCCATGTGTGAAATGTTCAGTTACAACATTATCAATACTTGTGAAATGATGTGCTGGTTTTCACATGAGCGTTTAGCCACAAATACATCTTGTGTTCTTTTTCTGTGAGTCGTCATGTATGGAAATCTCCTTTTTTTATTTTATAATCTGCTAATACTGTGTAGAAGCAGGTATCCATGTCTTTCGACAGTTGACAATTAACAGTAAATTAAGAAACAATATTAAAAAGCTACAGGAAGGCATTTCCCACTCCTTTAAATAAGATCTCATTCAAATCTTAAATCACAAGCTGCTTGTTTACATGCTTCATTTCATTGCCACAAACTGCCCAGTTGATCATTCTGATGAAGTCTAATATAGCTCCAAATCATCTGGACAAAATTGCATTTACCCCCATCACCATCGTACTTCACATCTTAAAGTACATGCATCGTGTACTTCAAGATACAAAGATAAAAATTGTTCTGCATTCCACCTAAGACAAAAAATTCAAATCTCATATTTCTGTCAATATAAATTTCATATATCTTTTGTTCATTTCCCACAACTCCCTCTGGTTCAGGACGTCACCATTAAGAGCTGCTCAACCTCTGACTTTTGTGGTGTATTTGTCCAGCTGACAGAGGGAGGGGAATGTTTCCTGATGGGCCCTCCTCACCCGCTCGATCATCTGCTCTATCAGAACTTAAAGGGTTATTTCACCCAAAAATGAAATTTCTGTCATTATTACTCACCCTCATGTCATTCCACACCCGTAAGACCTCTGTTCATCTTTGGAGCACAAATTAAGATATTTTTGATGAAATCCGAGGTTTTTTATCCTCCATTGAAAGCAACAAATTTACCGTCATTCAAGGTCCAGAAAAGTAAAAAGACATCATTAAAATTGTCAACGTGACTACAGTGATTCAACCTTAATTTTATGAAGCGACGAGAATACTTTTTGTGCGCAAAAACAAAACAAAAATAACAACTTTATTCAACAATTTCTTCTCTACCCTGTTACACTCGTACGTGTTTCAGCGCGTCTGTGTTTATGTCTGAACGCCGGCTGGGTATTGGCCAACGCTGTTCACGTGAGCACCACAACGCATGTGTGTGATGCTGATGCAGGAGCCTGTATTAAAATCATTTTAGGGAAAATGGCTGAATGTTTTCACCAATAGGTGGTGCTGTGACCAAACTGATGTGGTGTGGTCAGAGTAAGGTGATAATGACAAAGTTTGGTGTCAAAGCATTGAAGTTCTGGTTATGAATAAGGTAATAATCATCATTATGATCAGGATAAAGTTTTAGTTAATAAATTATAACCAATGATAGTTAGATTTTGATACAGCTTACACATTTCAATTCATTTAAAACATTGAAATTTCTATTTATTTATTTTTGAATAGTTACTTTAAATGTTCAAGTATTTAGTTCTTTTAAATTTTTTATGAGACCAAGAACCTTGACTTCATGTTTGACTGAGAATATCACAAACTCTTTGTAGTTGGTATTATAATTGCGATCACTTCTTGCATTTAGATCAATTTGCTTGCATTTAGATATAAGGCAGAAGCTTTTGAAAAAAAATTCAATCCTTTATCTGATCATTGAATGTTTTCCTGTATGTGAATCTCTTTTTTTTTAGCGTGGAAACGGGACTTTTATTTTGGTGTGGCGATATGATGTAATAAGGCTGCGCCGCGCTCCTGCATCTGTGATTCTGCTGAAGGTTTGTTTTTTGTTCATTTAAAAAGTTTAAATAAATAGGCCTACAACCCGTTCATACAGTTATATAGATAACTTTGAAATTAATTAATTATTAATGAATGTAACAATGCAATGTTTCTAATAACAGTAATGAATGTAGAGTAAAGTGCATAAATAACAACAATGAACAGTTTTTGTAAGTAACAGAAAAGGTGCGTCTCATTTCTCATTTCTGTTATATACAAATATTATTTCTAATTTTTGTTATATATATTATGAAATATTCTATTTTAGTTTTTAATAATGAAACTGTTCTTACAATAGCAATATTTCTTATTTTGTTTTGTATTTTTGTTTAGCAATAATAATAATCATAATAATTAACTGTTATTGTCTTATTAATATAAAAGAACAAAAATTTGGACCAAATTGTGCAGCCCTACAAAGAAGCAGAACAAACTTTTTTCTTTCTTTTTTTTTTTATAAAAATCACATTTTAACCAGAAAATCACAATTAGGTGTCTTTGTCTCCCCAAATCTAGCAGCTCTAATTCATTACCTCTCACTCTGACTGAGTCCCTTACCAGTGTGCTGACTACTAAACTAGGGAGTTGATTGAGATGCACACAGAGATTTAGTTTGTATTTATTTTTCTTTCTGTTAATTATTCTAATCTTAATCATGACAGAGTGTCCAAACACACAGAAAAACTCCTGGTGAAGCGACTGAGATCCACATGACACTATTATAAAGATGGCGTTTATTAAAGAGGAGATTGAAGACATGAAGATTGAAGAAGCATTCAGAGTCAAACATGAAGATACTGCGGAACAAACAGGTTGGTTTCATTCCTTTTGTTATTCAGCCTGGGGGTGGAGCTTTAATGATGATTGACAGACTTCAGTACACACAACAAATGCATAGAATGCCAACTTAAGGTATACTTTGATGCCATTATAAACAAAAACAAAGTTTGCTTTGTGTCCAGTTGGGAGTTTGAAACAGCTTGTTGGCTTGTAAACACCTTCGTACTCCCATTGGTCTGTGGCGATTATGTAATAGGAGGTGTGTGCTGAGACTCCGCCTTCTTTCACGTGAACTCTTCTCTGGGTTCATTTCTTCTGTTGAGTCCAGCGAGGTAAGACGTCCACCGGTGAAAACGTGAGCACACCACAGTGCCGATTTGCAGAGCTCATGCTAACATACCCATGTTGTTATGATCAGATGATGATCTATAAAAAATGCTTTCTCTTTTCTCATTTTTGTTGTTTATTTTGTTTCTGAGAGGAAAGCGTGCAGGACATAACCCTAATTTATAAGGTAGGATCGTACATTAAGGACAGATAAATGTGGTATTATAGGTAATGTAAAAAAAAAAGGTTTTCTTTGGCTGTTGTGGAAACCTCAAATAAAAGTGCAATAAACACATTTGTTCAAAAGCAGTGCGATGGATGAACATATATTCCTGACATACCTTTGTCTGCTAATGCATTCAGGAGGACAGTAACTATTGTTCTGTTAATTCTGGGGTGTAACGATATATCGCAGTACAATATTTTGCGATATGTAACGTAGAGTGGTGGCGATACTTTAACGATATGAAGTCTAATCCTATTGGTTGAGCTGCCGACGTGACCTACTCTGCAACAGAGTCGCGTGTGCTTTCATCACAGTTGCAGAATTCGCTTGAAACTGAAATTGAAGATGCCTCGTCTTCTTATAAGTCCGACGTCTGGCAGCATTTTGGTTTTCCAGTCACGCGACAGGACGACGGTAAAAAAAAAAAACCACTTGTCAAAGCTATATTACAGTCACGCCGCATGTTGAGTGGGAAATGAAGTGTTTCATGCTTCAGAGTCGCCCGCTTTTTTAATCACACACTGGAACTAACATAGCCGAAGTTTTAAAAGTGGGTATACAAGAGTGGGAGCTTGAAAGGGCTCCTCGTCGTACTGCTGTTGTTACTGACAACGCACGCAACATGGAGGTGGCAGTGAGAGAAGCCGGGTTGTCACCGCATATTAAGTGTTTCGCGCACACATTGAATCTTGCATCTCAAGCAGGTTTAAATGTTTCTCACGTCAGTCGCTTGCTTGGTTGCGTGAGAAAAGTCGTGGCTTTCTTTCACCGCAGTGCCACAGCAACAGCTGTGCTCACGGAAAAGCAAAAGATGCTTGTGATGCATTGCTTTAAGAAGTTCTGTCTTGGGCTTCTTAATTCTTCATTTTTCCAGTGATAGACAGACCTATTCAGTTGTTAATTTGAATACATAAGGTTTTTATTAAACCTTGAAATGTGATCTTGTATGTACAACAAAGAAAGTTATTGAAATTTGTTAGTTTTTTAAATAAATCTTATTTGAATTTCAGTTTCATTTTTAAAATTTTGTTCAAAATATCGTGATACTTGTCGTATCGTAAACTCAGTATCGAGGTACGTACTGTATCGTGACCTGAGCATATCGTTACACCCCTAGTTAATTCCAGTACAGTATTACAAACATAATGTCATAAAACCATTAAGGGTGTACAATGGGTATAGGATTTAGCATAAATGTTGAATTCAATGTTTTGCATGACTTAAAGGGGTCATGATGATGAATTGAGAAATCAACTTTTCCTTGAGCTTTTGATATATAAGAGGTCATCGTACTATAGGAATATCCTGTAAGTTTTAGAACTGAAATCTTCCTTGTCAGTCCAATAAAAGCTTTTGACACCAGGCCCAGCGAACGACTGATCCTGGAATGTGCCTATAGGTGAAACCCCGCCTCCGCAGAAGAAATCAACGCCTACTTCATCATTGCAACATTAGCCCCGCCCACTGGCGTGTTAGTGAGATGAGGAGGAGAGAAGAACGATACAACAGGACAAAAATAATATTACCTTTCAAAGGATCCTTATGCTAGGAATATGGTTATTTCTTTTCAACAATGTGAATTTCTCAGTTGAGCTTTATTTATTTGTAAAATTGTGGATTCTTTGGTAAATCAGTCGCATTTCAGCGCAGGCTTTGCAAACAGACTTTTATGATATGGACTCGACAGTAATGTGACAACATGTAAGTAACTGTGTTAATTCTAATGCCTGATCTGATATTAATGATTCATGTACAGTCAGATGTTCTTTGTCTTTGTGTCAGTAAATCAAACCAGTGACTAAACGGTCAACTTCACGTTGTTTCTCTTAGTAGGATGAAAATAATCTGTTATTTAAACTGTGATTAAATTATATATAGAAAGCGATCAAAGAACGCTCCCTTTACAATCGCCGGAGCTGTCAATCAAACAGCGTGAGTTTATCAGTGAGTACATGTGCCAAAACTCCCGTTTTATTCAACAGATCTTAGTTACATCGATTTTGCACTGTTAGTTATGAAGAAACACTGTTAGTTATGAAGAAAGCATTTGTTAGTGTGCAGAGGTTGAGTTGCAATGACGAGATCACAGCATTAATGCGCTCAACAACATGTCTGTGATTGGCTACAATGTTCATCACTGCAACCTTTCATGCCACGATCTAAATATAATGCCATAGATCTGAATGTAATGCAGCACTTTTCATGATTAGTTAACCTTGAGAACTGTAATAGTAAAAATGTGCTAAAAGTTAAAATGCTAAAAGTTTCCGAGAGAGTAATACTTAGTAACTACTTCATATAGCAAAGATGTCAGCCAATCACAGCAGTGAGCGTTTACAGTGAAGTCTCACAGCAGACACGCCCCTTAAAACAGAGCGTTCAGATCAGAGGGCTAAAGTCAGGGTAGGAAAAATGCGTTTTATTGCTAAATTATGACAGTTTTTGATGTAAAAAGCAAACTAACATTACAGGTGCACCCCAAGAAACATTATAAAACAATAAAACAAAACAGTTCATGACCCCTTTCATTTGTTTATGTCTTTGTTCCATTAAACTGGTGTTAACTTATTTTTGCTTCTTTTTACCCTAGACCTGATGGCGCTGAAAGAGGAGAGTCAAGAACTGAATGAAATGGAAGAGAAAATTCATGTCGAGAAAGGCCATGATATCATGACCGGGGAAAAATCTTTTAGTTACTCACAAACTCATAAAACAGAACCTGGAAACCTTAAAGTTGAGATGAGCATTCCCACTGGAGAGAGTCCTTTCACCTGCCAACAGTGTGAAAGAAGTTTCAGAGGGAAAAAAAACCTTGAAGTCCACATGAGAATCCACACTAGAGAGAAGTCTTACACCTGCAATCTATGTGCAGAGAGTTTCTTACTAAAACGAAACCTTAAGACTCACATGAGAATTCACATTAGAGAGGGCCCTTTCACCTGCCAACAGTGTGGAAAGAGTTTCAGTCAAAAAGAGAGTCTTAATGGCCACATGAAAATTCACACTGAAGAGGGCCCTTTCACCTGCCAACAGTGTGGAAAGAGTTTTGTGCGTGAAGAAAGACTTAAAGTCCACATGAAAATCCACAGTCAAGAGAAGCCGTTCATTTGCTCTCAGTGTGGAAAACGATTTACACTGAAAAAAGCCCTTACAGCCCACTTGAATCTTCACACCGGAGAGAAGCCTTACATCTGCCAACAGTGTGGGAAGAGCTTCTCACAAAACGGAAATCTGAAGACTCACATGAGAATTCACACTGGAGAGAAGCCGTACACATGCTCTCAGTGTGGAAAGAGTTTTAAACGGAATAGAGACCTCGATGCCCACATTAGGAATCACACTGGAGAGAAACCTTACTCCTGCAAAGAGTGTGGGAAGAGCTTCTCACAAAAAAAAAGTGTTAAGACTCACATGAGAATTCACACTGGAGAGAAGCCGTTTGTTTGTGATCAGTGTGGAGAGAGTTTCAGATATAAACAATGCTTTGATCATCACATGAGGACTCACTCAGGAGAGAACTGTATTACATGTCATAAGTGTGCAACGAGTTTCACAGACAGGGATCATCTTAAGAATCATGTGAAAATTCACATCGGAGAGAAGCCTTACATGTGCCATGACTGTGGAAAGACTTTCACAAACAGAGCAAACTTTGAGTTTCACATGAGAATTCACACTGGAGAGAAGCCATTCACCTGCCCTCAGTGTGGAAAGAGCTTCACGATGAAAGATCAGCTTAAGATTCACATTAGAGTTCACACTGGAGAGAAGCCATTCAAGTGTCTTCAGTGTGAAAAGAGCTTCAAGACGAAAGGAAACCTTAAGATGCACATCATGAGAGTTCACACTGAAAAGAAGCCTTACTCCTGCAAAGTGTGTGGGAAGAGTTTCTCACATAAAGAAATTTTAACGACTCACATGACAATTCACACTGGAGAGAAGCCTTTCACCTGCCCTCAGTGTGGAAAGAGCTTCATGATGAAAGATCAGCTTAAGGTTCACATGAGAGTTCACACTGGAGAAAAGCCTTTTACCTGCCAAGAGTGTGGAAAGAGCTTCACGATGAAAGATCAGCTTAAGATTCACATGAGAATTCACACTGGAGAAAAGCCATACAAGTGTCTTCAGTGTGAAAAGAGCTTCACAACGAAAAATCAGCTTAAGATTCACATGAGAGTTCACACTGGAGAGAAGCCTTACAAGTGTCTTCAGTGTGAAAAGAGCTTCACGACGAAAGGAAACCTTAAGATGCACATCATGAGAGTTCACACTTGAGAGAAACGTTTCACCTGCCCTCAATGTGGAAAGAGTTTTACAGTGAAAGGAAATCTTAAGATTCACATGAGAATTCACACTGGTGAGAAGCCTTACAAGTGTCTTCAATGTAAAAAGAGTTTCAAATGTCACATACACCTGGAACAGCATTTGCAAACTAGGAACTAGGGACTTTGGGGTGGTACTCGATGTTTCGACTGCAGGGACTAGGGTCTAATGAAGTAAAAAAAAAAATCCTACTCAGAAAGTCCCTGCTCGTGAGGTAGTACTTTTTCAAAGTTCTGGAACTTTCTGAGGTGGAACTTGGGCACTGAACATGCTGATTGGTTGAGTTCACGCAGTATTTTATTTCAACCACCATTTTCAAAGGGTAAATAACACACTGTAACGTGTATGTTTTCTGTGATTAGTTTGCCTAATCGTCTGACCTATAGAGTAGTATTGCATCCTTCATATCTCTGAAAAGTCTTTAGTTTTATCATATTTATAATAGACAGATACACTGTACCCAGAGATGGGCGGTATTTTAATTAAATGTATTTAAAATACGTATTTAATTACTTTTGAGTATTTTGTAATTTGTATTTTCCTTAACAAAGAAAAAATCAAATGTAATTTGTAATTAAATACTTTGAGAGAAAGTATTTTGTATTTAAAATACTTAAAATACATTAAAATATATTATTTTATTCTTGCATACAATAACTTTCAGGCTTAAAGGTAGGTTAGGTCATTTTTGGAGGGGCTAGCAATAGTGAGCTAGCTTTGAAAGCATAAGAATCCCACCGTCCCTTCAGAGCGTCTCCAAACCACGCCTCCTCCAAAACACATGAACGCACACAGCAGAGAGAAAAAGCATCACCAGAGACTGCGTTAAACTACCTCATGGCTCAAAGCACATAACATTACAATAATAATGAACATAAACAACTTAAAGAGCTCTGACCTGTAGCATCTGACTGCTGCACATTCATTTCGGCGTTGATAGCGTTGCCATTGAAAGGCATAAATTCAAGTCACAAACCACTCCAAGTGTAACGTCATGTTTTGGTTCAGGAGGAACTGTAACGGTGCATTCACACGGGGCATCGCTGTCAATGCTTGATGGAGGGCGTGTCTGAATCTTGGTGCTGACGCGACCATCATAGTGACAACAGCCAATCACATTACTTTCCGGTGTTGCTTGAATGCAGTTGGCTAGCGTCTGCACTAGGGTATTTGCATAAGGCGATCTGATTGGCTGACGCTTGCATTGGAACTTGAAAAGTTGAGAAATTTTCAACTTCTGCCACAAAGCGACCCACAATTCAGTTCGGCAACGCATGACATCACCCATTCAAAGTAAATGAGAAGTGTTAACGGAGCAGTTAAGGAGCTCGTGACCGAAGTCTATCTTACTTTGCATAGCAAGGTCAGAAGCAGGTAAAGAAGCTGCTTTTGTGTTCAGTCAAACTGCTTTAAGGTAAAGTATCTAGTAAAATATACTATCAGATATTATTCACTGAATGTCATTATAGGACAGAGATTAACACAAATGGCTAGAACTTAACTTGCTAGCTAAAGCATGACGTGCGCTGTCTAGTGATGTGCGGATCGCAGTTATATCCACGGATGGATAGGTCAAGTAATAAAAAATAACATTCTGATTAATTGCAGGTGAAAACACAGTCGGTCGTGTCTTAAATTAATGTAACCGTAAGTATATTCGGTCTGTGCGTTCGTTCTTAAAGTGACAGCAGCCTAATAAACCTGCTGCTGTCTGTCATTAATGTTAATCAAGCAACAAAAGAAAAAGACAAAATCTCTCACTGCTCCTGACTGAATAACTTTAGTATCTTTATAAGGATCATCAATCTATATTAAGTTGTTACAGTTAAGTCTGTGCAGTGTTTTTACATGATTATTCAATTTCTGTAAACTTTCTTACTTTAATGCTACTGTTAAATAGTTATTAGAGCTTTTTGAATGCTTTGGCTATACATAGCAACTGAGAGAAACTCTCTCTTACGTGTATCTAACTCCACTGTTACTCTCGCACTTCAAATGATTGTGTGTAAATTTTCTTTGTATTTTTAAATTACAAATTACTTGTATTTTAATGAAATAAATTTTTTTCACAGCAGTATTTTGTATTTAAATACATTTGATGAGTAAGTATTTGTAATTTGTAACTAAATACTTTTTGATGTATTTGTGCCCTTCTCTGACTGTACCGACACTTTCTGGAAAAAGCCGAGCTCCTGGAGGCGTGCCGCAGCTTTTGTGTAGAGATCGCCTGCAAGCTGCGACATCATTATAAATAAAAAGGGAACAAAAATGTTCATGTTGTTTAGATTATATGCACTTCTGCGCCGACTGCCAACAAAACACAGACATTTTATGCAGTTTTACTCACCGCCCGCAATCTGCAAATCCAGCGTCGAAACTGGGACTTGTTTACAAAGCATTCATCACCGAAATTCTGGGAACAAACAAACATACGTACACAACTCCGTTGCTGCCCCGGAAAAACAAACCGCATCCACTGTTCCCTGGGTTCTTTGGGAGGTTGAAAAAGGTTATCTCTCCTTTACAACTAAAAACACACTTCTTTGGTGACATTGTTGAAAAATCTTGTGCTCTTGCTCTCGCTCTGGGTAGTGTGTGTGCACACGCTTATCAGAATTCACACACACTAGGAATTCCACCCTTTATTACGTGATACAGGGCCATACTTGGGAAAAAAAACTCTCCGAAACATATCTGAAACCGGAAGTAGTGTATTTGGCACAGTAATACTCCGTCATATGTCCAACTTGTGTTTTAAAACTTTGGCCATGTTTAGCATGAGAATGCAACTCTTTAACAGTGTAAATAAGTCAGAATGCATGAAATAGCATTAGACCCCTTTAATTATTCTGTGCCATTTTCTAATGAAGGAACTCCCAATAATCAGACACGTGGAATTGGCTGTGAAATGGATTCACTCAACAGACGTGTTCAGGGGCCTGTGGAAGATCTTCTGTTCCTCAGAATGGAAGAGGAGGACGAGGAAATGGCCCTCCAAAATTCGTTTCCATTTAGGCAAGACAGTCTTTTTTGTAATAATTCAATGAAATAATGGCACTGAAAATTAAACTTCTTTTCAAGAGTGTTAAGTTGATACATTTCCTATTTATTATTATTATTATTATTATTATTATATATTACAATTATACTTCTGTTTAATTTTTAAATGATAATTTTAGTTCTATCATTTGTTGTTGAAATGTCTTTGTAACACTACAATAAGGTTTGATTTTTTAACATTAGTTAATGCATTGATTAACATGAACTAACAATGAACAATATATTTTATTAGTCTTTGTTAATGTTAGTTAATGTAAATGTTTAAAGCTTTTTGGATCGAGGCATCATTCACACTAACCAATCTTTGTCATATTTGTCAGTAACAGGCTTTGTGGGGTGTCAGGGTGTCGATTACATTTTTAGCTACAACTGAATATGATTAAACCAAAAATGATTCATTACTGTATAATTTTAACATTGGTGTATTAATTGTTACTTTAATATCTATAATGCAAACTTCTGAATTTTTACTGTTAGTCAGTACACTGTAAATACAATACACTGTAAAAATAAAACAAAGATTATTAGAGCACATTTTACAAGACAAAGTTATTTCAGTTTTTAGTTCAAAATTTCACATTTAATTGAATGTTACTTGCCGTTTCTTTGTAAGTGTTTGAGAAATTCACCAGCAATTTCTGAGTGAAAATTGTTTCTACACCATTAATTTCAGTCTACAAAACATCTTCAAGCACTATTATTATGAAGCACAGTCCTGTAATACATGTAAACACAGTGTGGGATTACAAATTTAAGAATCTGTTTAAGATCTGCTGATCCTACATCCTGACATAACCTCACATGAAATACTAAGGTGAAGTATATTGTATTTAATATTTTGAGGTAAAGATAATGACAATTTAAGGAGATCAAGGCAGGCAGCCCAGGTGTCTGTAACATTTACCTTTTGTCTTCATGCACTTCCTAACCATTTGGCAAGACAAAGCTCAAGATACAGCGGTGCCTTTGTCTCTATGACAATGTAAAGGTATGGGCGATACTGTCAGACTGATTGGATTAGCACCTATGCATTTGAATGACACCGTTATGCTGATTAGATCATGGCTGGGAAATGTAGGGAATGGGCTGATTCCTGCACTGCATTTGCATGCTTTGTTTAGATTGTCTCCACCTCTACTCTATGTATCCCTCCCCCTTGAATGTATATGAACTACCAAGTACACTGCCTTAGTTGGACTTGGATGACTACAGCGACGCACAGCGCGTTTCTCAATAAAGAGTAACTTCTGCTTGAAAGATATCCCAACGTCTCCTGGTTTCTGCTTCGACGAGGAAAAAGTTTCCTACAGTTTTGGTGCCGTGACCCAGATAGAGCTTCTCACCTCAATCCTGATTGAAACTTCAAGCACAACAAAGATCTGATCCAAAAGAAGATCCAAGCTGAATTTTCCTGTACACCCAAGGGTTGGTGAGTGATTCTCTATCCAAAAGAACTATTAAGACCAGTACAAAGTTGTTATCCTCTGCGCCGTCAGAGAAGAGTTAACAGACAGCTGTAGGGTTTGGTTAACTAAGTTATCCTCTAAAAATGTTCTTTTAGAGATGAAGTTTATCCTCTGTTCAGGCAGGGAAGATTAGCATTACGTGCTAATACTGGTATCCTCTGTTCAGACATGGAAGATTGGCATCACGTGCTAATATTGGTTTATCCTCTGTAAAGTTAGGGAAGTTTTATCCTCTGCCTTATAAGGGAAGGTTGTTTATCCTCTGTTTAATCAGGGAAGGTGGTGTGTTAACAGAATAGTCATCCTCTACTTTGCTAGAGAAGAAGGTTACAACTGTTACAGTGTGTAAGCAAGTTGGTTCTACTCTGCTCACCAGAGAAGGTTGAATATATTATGATGTGTATTAACTAGGTTAACCTCTGCTCTGTCAGGGAAGTGTTGAAGTGTATTGTTGTGCCAGAAAGACATTACAAAATGTTGAGAAAGAACGCTAGACTAATTCCAACAACTGAGAAAGGTGGACTAGCTACCCCTTTATGGACAGATAGTGAGTTCAAATCATTGTTAGGAAAGCACATGGACTCAATAGTGACTGAGTCAGTCAGATTGGATTTGACAAAGAAATTTGGGATTCATCCAGAAAAAGTTTGGTCTATTGAAGAATGCAAAAAGGTACTTGGTGCTTGTATTCGGAAGAAAAGTATGAAGGGCATTATCTGCTGCCACAGAGAATTTACTCTATCCATTGCACAAGAACAAATCCAACGTATTGCTAAGTTAGAAAAGCAGAACAAGCAGTTGCACACTCGAGTGTCTCGTCTCACTCAGAAGTTGGGCCTTAACAAAGCCTCAACCAAATGTGACTCAAAAGACCAACAGTCAGATGAAAGCTATCCTGACTTAGAGTCTTTCTGTAGACTAGAGGGCAATAGCAATACTGGTTCCTATTCAGTCGGTCACGTTCGACGTACGTCTCTGCTACTGTGTAAGTGGTTAGTGAAAAATCACCCCTGAGACGGGTGACCCAGAGATGGGTGGGGCTGCTCTCCCCCCCCCGGAGGAGGGCCGGGTGGTAAATCCTGTTTGTTGGGTTTGTTTCTGTTCTCCCGCTGGTCCAACAGCCAGTGGTACCCAAATTTTCAAAAAGAGAGCAGTTCCTCCATCTCTGGGTCTGAAGAGGGCTCGGAGAGCAGTGGGAGGAGAAAAGCCTCACCACTCTCATCCCCCTCTTCCTTTGCCAGAGGGCAGCAGTGTGCAGTCGAGAAGGCAGCAAAGCCTCTCCTGCGCCCCCTGCCCAACTGTGGAACCAGGTAGGTGTTGCACAGCACACTCTGACCCCGCTTCGGGCCGCCTCGCAGAGAGAGCCTCCCGAGCTGCGTCCCTGTGTTCCACCTCGCTGCCTCACTGCGGGTACGCCTGCGGTCCCTTTGATCCCGCTTGTACGGTCTCTGCGAGCCTGGTTAGCGCTCCCCAGTCCGTCTCGCTGGCTCATTCGGACCATCGGGCTCGGCTATGCGATTCAGTTCGCCTGGCTCAGGGGCGTCCACCTCACTGCAGTGAAGGCTGTCGATGCCCGTGTCTTGCGTGCGGAGATTGCGGCCCTACTGGCGAAGGACGCGATAGAGCCGGTCCCTCCAGCCGATATGAGGTCAGGGTTCTACAGTCCCTACTTCATTGTACCCAAGAAAAGCGGTGGGTTACGACCGATCCTGGATCTGCGAGTTTTGAATCGGAGCCTTCACAAGCTACCGTTCAAAATGCTCATGCAGAAACACATTTTCGAGTGCATCCGTCCCCAGGATTGGTTTGCAGCGATCGACCTGAAGGACGCGTACTTTCATGTTTCGATTCTTCCGCAACACAGGCCATTCCTGCGTTTTGCGTTCGAAAGTCGAGCATATCAGTACAGAGTCCTACCCTTCGGGCTTGCCCTGTCTCCCCGCGTCTTCACGAAGGTCGTGGAGGGAGCCCTTGTTCCCATGAGAGAACAGGGTGTTCGCATCCTCAACTATCTCGACGACTGGCTCATTCTGGCACAGTCCCGGGATCAGTTGTGCGAACACAGGGATTTGGTGCTCAGACACCTCAGCCAGTTGGGTCTTCAGGTCAACTGGGAAAAGAGCAAACTCGCCCCGGTGCAGAGGATCTCTTTTCTCGGTATGGAGTTGGATTTGGTCGAACAGATAGCACGCCTCACAGAGGAACGTGCTCAGTCGGTGTTGAACTGCCTGAATATGTTCAATGGCAGGACAGCGGTTCCACTGAAATTTTTTCAGAGGCTCCTGGGGCATATGGCAGCCACAGCGGCAGTAACCCCGCTCGGTCTGCTTCATATGAGACCGCTTCAACACTGGCTCCACGGCCGGGTCCCGAGATGGGCGTGGCAATGCGGCACGTTTCGGGTGGCAATCACTCAGGAGTGCCGCCAAACCTTCAGCCCGTGGTCGGACCCCTTGTTTCTTCGGGCTGGAGTACCCCTAGAGCAGGTGTCCCCGGCATGCTGTGGTATTCACAGATGCCTCTGCCACAGGCTGGGGTGCCACATACAACGGGCATGCAGTGTCAGGGGTGTGATAGATGGCAAGATGACCACATAGATGGCAAGTCTGTTGGTCAGCACGACCTGGTCGTCAGGTTCCTTAGGGGGGCGAGGCGGTTGAATCCTCCTCGTCCTCCCTCCATACCCTCTTGGGACCTTGCTCTGGTGCTGAGAGCACTTCAGATTGCTCCCTTTGAGCCCTTGCAATCAGCAGACTTAAAGATTCTGTCTATGAAGACTTTGCTGCTGGTTGCATTGGACTCCATCAAGAGGGTAGGGGACCTGCACTCTTTTTCGGTCGACGAATCGTGCCTAGAGTTCGGGCCGGGTGACGGCCACGTGGTACTGAGACCCCGGCCTGGCTATGTGCCCAAGGTTCCTAGCGCTGCAAGCGCTGCCCCCGGAGGAGGCAGACCCAGCCCTGGCTTTGCTCTGTCCAGTTCGTGCTTTGCGACTGTACATAGACAGAACTCAAAGCTTCAGGACCTCAGACCAGCTCTTTGTCTGTTACGGAGGCCAGCAGAAGGGAAAGGCTGTCTTCAAGCAGAGGATGGCCCACTGGATAGTGGATGCCATCGCCCTGGCTTACCAAGCTCAGGGCATGCCCTGCCCGCTCAGGTTGCATGCGCACTCCACGAGAGGCATTGCATCTTCCTGGGCGCTGGCTCGTGGTGCCTCGCTAACAGACATCTGTAGAGCTGCGGGCTGGGCGACACCTAACACGTTGGCTAGATTCTATAGCCTTCGTGTCGAGCCGGTCTCCTCCCGTGTTCTCACCTCAGGTCAGAGGCACGGAGAGGCCCCGGCTTAGTGTCGGCTTGCTGCGCTTACATGCGCTTTTTCTCCAGAGAGTCCCTACAAGGCAGACCCTGTTGAGTCCTCCGGTCTCCCTTCGGCAGCCGACGTGGCGGAGCGTCTGGCGCTAGGCCTATACTCCGTTGTATCCTTGAGAACCAGATTTAGGCTGGGTACCATATGTGTGACCCTACTGGGATCCCATATGTCTAGTTCCACGGTTGCTCCTAAACGAAGCCCGTGTCTTTCCCTCTGGGAGAACCCACCTCTCATCGAGTTGGAGTCACCCCAGTTCTTCCATATGTAGTACAGCCTATGGGTTAGTCCATATGTACTTCTCCACATAACTCCTTCGGGGAAGGATGTGGCTTCCGCAGCGTTCCTTCCCACCGGAAGGGTACGCTTTCCCAGCGTTATCCTATAGTCTCACTGAATGGGTTTTGGGGAACAGCAGTGATCGACACTCTCTGTGTTAGCCCTGTCCCACCGTCCGTAGGCAAGGGGGTTCAGGTGGCTTACAACAGAGCGCTGGAAGGGGGCAGCCCCTGTGGCGCTTTGGTAGGGATTCCTATTCGTCGGTCTGTCCGACGTACGTTGAACGTGACTGACTGAATGGGAACGTCTCGGTTACAAAGGTAACCCTCGTTCCCTGAAGGAGGGAACGGAGACGTACGTCCTGTCGCCACAGTCGCTGTACCCCGCTGATGCTGCCGCCTATCCGGTTCGGCTCCTCAGCAAAAACCTGAAGATGCAACGCACCTGCTGCTTGTTATATACCCGCGCTGCAAGGCGAGCAGCTGATGCATATGATTGCATGCCAATGTGCATTGGCTCGTTGTAGTTACACTCGAAGTAGATTGGCCTCTCTAGCGAGATTCCTATTCGTTGGTCTGTCCGACGTACGTCTCCGTTCCCTCCTTCAGGGAACGAGGGTTACCTTTGTAACCAAGACGATTCATGGATAAAGATGTAAATGCAGTTGAAGTGTGTGGAGCGAGACAAAAGGCTCAGAGTAGGGTAAAAGGGCTTGACACAGTTACATCTGTAACCCCCATACTGCAGTTACAAGCAGTCAGTACAGCTCTAGGTCCTGAAGACATAGAAAGACTTGCTGAGAGTTTGCCATCAGTGCAGAGAAATTTTTCTGAGTTTAGGACAGAGTTGTCCAGGAAAATGAAGCTCTATGATATGTCCCTAGCTGAAGTCACCCAGCTAATGTCACAAATCCTGAAAGAGTCAGAATTCAGTGATTTTGAAAGTGCTGTAAATAATTCTGAGTTTCAGCATTCCAGCAAAGGTGAACTGAGAGAAGGAGTTCTGAGAGTGTTACAGAACCTTGTTGGACCAAAGGTGGACTGGTCAAAGATCACTAGTTGTGTACAGAAGAAGTATAAAAATGTAAGTGAGTACACTGAAAGATTTTGTCAGTCAGCTGCAGCATACAGTGGAATAGCTGACACTCCAGAGAAGGTGTTAGAGGATAATGGACCACTGGTCCGCATGTGGTTTGATGGGCTCTCATCAGAATACAAAAGTGCATTGCCTTCTTAGACCTCACATGGTCCAATGGAACTCTGCAAAACAACTTAGATCGGTTAGCTATTTGGGAAAGAGACTCGGATGTCAAGACAAGAGTAAAGATTGCAGCAGCATCCTTTAAGGTCAACACAGAGAATCGACAGAAACGTAAATGTCCTAAGAGAGAAGAGAGTTGTCATTACTGTGGTAAACCTGGACATTGGATGAAAGAGTGTAGGAAAAACAAAAAGACATTTAAAGAAATGAACAGCTTTACTCAGCTCCTACTCAGTCTACTTGCTACACTGAAACTGCCCCTCCCCTCTTCTCCAAACACTTGGAGCAACAGTTTACTGACATGCTAACCATTTGGGCTGAGTGCTTAATTTCCCCAGAAATCTACAAGAAAGCTGAAAGACTCATTCTGAACAAAAGAAAGTTGACTGTCACTTCCACCATTTGGGGTACACTGGTTAAGTACACTCACAGCCTTAAATGTTATGCTACAGCACACTCCATTCACTTATCCATCCTCTGTGGGTTATGATGTCTGCTATGACTGATGTTTCATTGGAAGATGGAGATGTAGCACAGTAAAGTTTACAAATTAACTACAGGGAGAGAATAGGACACACAGACCAGTGAGGAGCCCAGGGAAGAACCGAAGTGCAACAGGCCTCGGGGGCCAACCCTGTGGTGAAGACTTCCTCATAGGTTTCCCCCTCTCAGTTTATCCCCACCTTACTGGTCTATAGGTGTCAAGTTGATTAAGACTAGGTTAAAAAAACAAAACAAAAAAGGAACAAAACCACTATACGATCACTAGAAGTTTATTATGATAAGAGTTAGACAGAAAAACTATACGATCATCAGAGGTCTAACGTACTAAAGTCTATGCATGAATACTGCTGGTCTGCTGTTTCTTTGTTTTCTTGTGTTGCAGGTATGTGTATATGCCATGACGGCTCATAAGTGTAAAGCCTGGTGTAAAGCATCACCTCAGATATCCATGAACAACCTTCATGAAGACAGAGTCATCTGAGCAACTCGGAGTTGCACAACGACAAACATGGAAATGCATTGGAAATGGACTCTACAGGGAACAGACTCCGCAGCTATTCAGGCGCCATGGACTTTTAGGACTTCCACGCTTATGCTACATGGTTTTCTGTGTCATCATGTAGTTTATACAACATATTACCACCCTGCGTTGTATATGTGTGTCAACAGTATACTCAAGTTAAAGAACAACATTTATGTAAATGTTGGACACGACATAGAATAAGATGTATGTGCCTGTATCTGTTACAAGTTACATGACTGGAAGATGGGACTTATGTTAACAAACATAGGTTAAAGAAGGGATTTAAGAAGGTTTAAAATTGTATTATGTGAGAGTTATTAGAACTCTCAAAGGGGGGACTGTGGGATTACAAATTTAAGAATCTGTTTAAGATCTGCTGATCCTACATCCTGACATAACTTCACATGAAATACTAAGGTGAAGTATATTGTATTTAATATTTTGAGGTAAAGATAATGACAATTTAAGGAGATCAAGGCAGGCAGCCCAGGTGTCTGTAACATTAACCTTTTGTCTTCATGCACTTCCTAACCATTTGGCAAGACAAGCTCAAGATACAGCGGTGCCTTTGTCTCTATGACAATGTAAAGGTATGGCCGATACTGTCAGACTGAGTGGATTAGCACCTATGCATTTGAATGACACCGTTATGCTGATTAGATCATGGCTGGGAAATGTAGGGATTGGGCTGATTCCTGCACTGCATTTGCATGCTTTGTTTAGATTGTCTCCACCTCTACTCTATGTATCCCTCCCCCTTGAATGTATATGAACTACCAAGTACACTGCCTTAGTTGGACTTGGATGACTACAGCAATGCACAGCGCGTTTATCAATAAAGAGTAACTTCTGCTTGAAAGATATCCCAACGTCTCCTGGTCTCTGCTTCGACGAGGAAAAAGTTTCCTACAACAGCAAGCAAGAACAATAAGTTCATATGGAAAGACGTGTCAATAAGACAGTTTTTAGAAACATAATGACGTCAGCAGTTTAAATCAACCCATCATTCACACTTTAATATGAGCAGTTTATGGATGTGTGTTGGGGTTGATCTCTGTGTTCAATACGAGCTGATCATCATTTCTACTGACCTAAAGACTGTTATGTGCTTACATATGAATAACACTGATTTCTTGTAATACTAATGACAAATCAGACTAGATGACGGCACAAAATGTGATTTTTAAAGACACCTGAATATGAAATAAAATGCTGCTTAGTTGTATAAAGTCTGCAGTTTACATTTAAAAACCAATGATAAACATTATTTGACATGGAAATGGAGTTTCTTACACAACAGCTTTGAAAAGACACTTCATGATTACAGCACTACTATATTCTCATCTCCATTTACACTAGAGCTTCATCAACATCACATTAGTGATCAATTATGACACAAATTCAAATTGTGCTGCAAAGTAGTTTTAAAGTGACAATAGTGTCATTTTATGTGAGTGAGAGACTTTAATACAGTCCAGTCAGAAATGTATGTTATTTATACAGTTATACAGTATTTTATATATACATATATACAAGTTAACAGAGTTAGTGTATAACTCACATACTGTACAGTCATCATTAACATTTATAAAACCCTGTCTTAAAAAAAGCTATAATTATTAATCTATCAATCTGTATTCAGTATGTATAACAAGAAACACAAACGGTGTGCTCTCTGTCAGCTCTCTGAGCTCTCTGCTTCAGGATCCTGTGGTTTCTGCTGCGTGATTCAGCTCAGAGGAGTTTATAAACACTGTGCTGAATTTCTCAAGTTAGAGTGGAGAAAGAAGAGAGTGTCAGTGAGGAGAGTGTGTGGAGCTGGATTTGGAATGGGAATTTCCTAAAAAAAACCTGTAAATCCAAAAATAACAGTCAATTATGTAAAATCAGACATTCATTTGAAATAATAAAAATCTGAAACTTAACTATTTTAATACAGATAAATTATAAACAAGCCAAATCTCTCTGTTTATCAAATACAATGTACTTATTGTGTTTATATTGTAATGCAAAACACTTTTGCTGCTATTGAGGTTGAATATGGGTAAGGTATGGGTAGGTTTAAGGGTGGGTTAAGGTGTAAGGGAACGGTCAACAGTGTAATTATAAATGTAAGCACAGAAATTATTTACAGATGTAATTAAATGCAGGTATTTTTTAAAATATAAGTACAATGTAAAAACATTGCATTGTACTAAATGATTCATTTAAATGTTATTACATAGTTGTTAAAGACACCTAATATAAATGGGACCAAATATGCATATAAATATATAAATGTTCAGCTATATGAAAACATGAATATTTATTTGAAATTATTACTTACCACAGTGTCTCTAGTTTATAATGTGGAGAATTCTTTAGATCAGTGAGCAGTTTACGTCCTGAATTTCCTGGATTATTCCCAGTCAGATCCAGATATCTCAGGTGTGAGGGGTTTGATCTCAGAGCTGAAGTCAGAGCAGCACAACCTTCATCTGTGACTCCACAATCTCTCAACCTGTAGAGAACAATGACACACTCTTCACTCTCTCAGTTCAGATCAGATCAGTTTAGCAGTTAATCCATTATTAAAGAGAAAGTACAAACTTAAAACACAAATTAATATGTGATAAATCATTGAGATCTAAAATGTCACAGAGCACAAAACATGATGTGTGTGTGTGTGTGTGTGTGTGTGATTTTACAAAATTAAAAACAATACTTTAGAAAGTGTCAATGCAGAAAGATGATTGTGATGAACAGTGAGAATGAATCCAGCATGTTCTTCATTTCTCAGTTGTGTTGAGCTCGAGTCTGTTTAAAGTCAAGAGACTGAAATGTTGATTGTGTGAAAGTGTGTATTTCAGTGTGACTCTCAGTCCTGCAGTATCATGTGACTGAGGAGCAGCTCATGTGTTCAATCATTTACAGCTCAATCAGCTGAACTCACAGCAGCAGAAAGAGGCTGAACACTTCAAATATACTTTACATTGTGATTCAAGTGTGAGAGTAAAATATGATCTTACTCCAGTATCTCCAGTTTACAGTGAGGATCCTGTAGTACATCAGACAGCAGATTCACTGATTTTCCTATTTTATTCCTAGACAGATCCAGTTCTCTCAGGTGTGAGGGGTTTGATCTCAGAGCTGAAGTCAGAGCAGCACAACCTTCATCTGTGACTCCACAATATCTCAACCTGTAGAGAACAATGACACACTCTTCACTCTCTCAGTTCAGATCAGATCAGTTCAGCAGTGAATCCATTATTAAAGAGAAAATACAAACTTAACGCACACATCAAAATGTGTGATAAATAATTGAGATAAAAAACGTCACAGAGCACAAAACATGATCGTGTGTGTGTATGTGTGTGTGTGTGTGTGTGTGTGTACAGGTTTATATTACATTTTAGGGACCAAATTGTTGCCACAAGGATAGTAAAACCTGAGATCACCTACACTGTAGGGAGCAGCTATCAGTCCCCATGGGGCAAATGGATTAATGCATATACTAAATTCTGTTTTTTTTTTTTTTTAATGTAAAAATGCAGAAAGTTTCCTGTGATGGGAAGGTTTAGAGGTAGTGTTAGTGTAGGGGGACAGAATATACAGTTTGTACAGTATAAGAACCATTACTGGTGTGCATCTTGAGACTGAGTGTGTGTCTTTATTTAAAGGACAGGACACCTGTGAGACCCACACATTCAATCTTATTTCCTTAGTTGATTCCGGTTATCTTTTGGAGAAGTCACATACTGTCCTGTCAATGATCACTCAATGTCTTCAATATTATTCTGAAAAATATAACTGTGTGTGTTATTAGATTAGTCAGATTGTGTTTGTCTGAGTGTGACATAATTTTATTAATAATAAACACAGAAATCCAGATATTTTCAAAGGGTTCACAAATGTATTCTTGTCACTGTATATATTGAAATGGTTCTTTGTTCAGATGTTTCAGTTCTAAATTTATATCGTTGTCAAGGCCTCATAATCACAGTGTCTCTGCTGCCCTCTGCTGGTGAACAACATCAATAATACAAATTCAATCTTCACTTACACATTCTTCTTCTTCACAACTCAAAACTGCAGTGATCTTTCTGAATTACATTTCTGAATATTATTACATTAAATAAATGTCTACAAGCACAAACTCTTCCTGTCCTTCACCTCAAATGAGAATAGTGTTAAAATTAGTGTTGTAGTTCTCGAGACCAGTCTTAAGACCATTTTTTGAAGGTCTTGGTTTTGTCTTGATCTCAGACTGAAAGGACTCGGGATTTTATTTCAAGACCGGTCAAGACCACAACTGCGGGAATATCGCTAAATTGCCGTTGCATTGTTTGATTTCTGATTTCAAATGCCCACAAAATTCAAGATATGATTGCAAAAAAGTACTTGTATAAGATCTTGATATTTATATTATAACATATGATATAATTAAGCAATATCACAAGAAAGAGGGCTGTTTTCACAAATATGAGCACAATGTTCAATGAACAAAGTTTTATTTTTTAAAAACATTAATCTCAATATTATTCAGATGCGACTTCTGTTCCACCTCCTCAGTGTAAAGATGAATTTTATTGTTAGTGATTTCAATTGATTGGTAACAGCTCTATATAGTGTCTTATTATTCTAATTGTAATAGTTGATTAAAAATAAAACATTCCTCAGGCAGTAAATGTGGATCTTTCAGTTGGATTTGAGGAGTGCTAGTCTGGTCTTTGTCTCGGTTTAGGTGGTCTTTACTACAACACTAGTTAAAATGCTTTAAACTTTGAAATGTTCATCTTTTACATCATTACGTCTCTACAAGGATAGTAAACCAGTGTGTGTGTGTGTGTGTGTGTGATTTTACAAAATTAAAAACAATACTTTAGAAAGTGTCAATGCAGAAAGATGAACATGATGAACAGTGAGAATGAATCTAGTGTGTTCTCAGTTGTGTTGAGCTCGAGTCTGTTTAAAGTCAAGAGACTGAAATGTTGATTGTGTGAAAGTGTGTATTTCAGTGTGACTCTCAGTCCTGCAGTATCATGTGACTGAGGAGCAGCTCATGTGTTCAATCATTTACAGCTCAATCAGCTGAACTCACAGCAGCAGAAAGAGGCTGAACACATACTTTACATTGTGATTCATGTGTGAGAGTCAAAAATGATCTTACCACAGTCTCTCCAGTTTACAGTGAGGATCCTGTAGTACATCAGACAGCAGATTCACTGAATTTCCTATTTTATTCCATGACAAAGTCAGTTGTCTCAGGTGTGAGGGGTTTGATCTCAGAGCTGAAGTCAGAGCAGCACAACCTTCATCTGTGAGACCACAATTATTCAACCTGTAGAGAGATGAAAATCAAACAGCATATTAAATAAACTATAAATAGCTATCAAAAAAACCATCAAACAACTTTCAATTCCAATATAATTTAACAGTGTCAAATTCTTTTCCAAGTTTCATGGTCAAATTCACACTAATCAAAAAGGTTAAAATTGAATTAGATTAATATTTATGTATTTAACTTTATAATATATGTATATAACTTTAAACCAAGAGTCTTCAACCGGGGGTCCACAGCGGTACTGCAGGGGTCCAATTAATGTTTTATCACAGATAGTTTTTTGATCTCTTGAACACAATGGCCAATCAGAGGTGTTTCATCTAGTCAGAATCCACTCACTGCTCAAAACACTGGAGTTTTTGTTCAGAGCTGAGTTCTGCACACTCACAAATCCTCTCATTAACAAAGACACGATGCAAGTAAGAGATTCATTATTCAGTGTAGACAACTTTATTGATATTAATGGAACTTTGTGAGATCGTGAACTGAGATGAGTGACAGCTTTTTAGTGACTGTAAAGCGAGCACTCTTTAGAGGTTATACATAATCCACTGAATAAAAGTTTTGTTTTTCTTGCTGCTGAGAGGAGCGATGGACAATTACACGCTGCAAAACGGCATGTCAAAATAGATACACGCAATGTAAAAGCAGACTAATAGATTACTAGAAAAATATTTGTATCAATACATTTTTGAAATTCTATTCCAATTATTTGTAAAAGTAATGACTTAATAATAATCTTAAATGTCTCACTGTACACTGTTATTCTTGATACTGTGATTTGATTCTTAATCGTCCATCTGACAGTAAAATTAAAACGTACAACTCTGCTATGTTATCCATACATCAAATGTCTTAAATTCTTTTATGTCATTTATTTAAAAACAAATATTTAAATATTTAAATTCCTTAAATAAAATAAAGTAGTTCTAGCAGGTCTTGACCGCATTACAGTTCATATCACTTCGCCAAAGTTATTTCAGTTATTTCATAAGGTCCTTACAGCCTACAACAGCAAAAGAAACAAAACCCACAACGACACTGACCAAGCAAATAAATATAGTAAACAATATGATAAAAACAACAAATTTTTGTGAACGTTTTTGCTATAAAATGTGTTTTTTTTATGTCCTGAAAGGTCATACTCTCTTTCTCCCGCTCTCTCTCTCTCTCTCTCTCTCTCTCTCAAACACACACACATACAGTACAAACACACACTCGCACAGAAATGTGTTGTCCGCGCGGCTCTGACGAATTATTCAGTAAAATAGTTTAGCAACTTAAAAGCTACATGACATTTCTCACCAGCGAGGAAATAACTGTGCAGTTCTTGAGGTAGATAAACTTACAGTTTCGCTATTAGTAGAGACAATGCTGCCAAACACTGTTGAGAAACACAGACTCGGGTAAACTAATTCATATATGCTTATTCTCTCTCTCTCTCAACTGCATTAATAACTGTATTAATCTGCTATCAATGGCTCAAGCCTCTGTAACTAGTTCTGAAATTACATTTTGGAATTAGCAGCGGAGGCTTGGGATGAGCTGTGTAAGAAATTAGTCTAGCACAAAAGTGTTTTAAGGACAATAACATGACAAATGTCTTAAAATGCAACATCTGAACAATGTTTTGAGGTGTGGTAACCGTAGTATAAGCAGAATAATTTACTCCGGGCCGCTGAATTATTAGAAAATCCACTTCGAGTCGTGGCCGCATTATCAATTCAGGTGTGCATTATTTTCTAATAATTCAACGGCCTGGAGTCAATTATTCCCTACTTATTCTTTTAATGTTTTAACAGTGAAGTGATTGTTCTCAAAGATACTTACTGAACTGATCTGGATTCTTTAATCACAGGCAGCAACTTCTGATAAACGTTCAGTTTTTCAGATTTATTGTTTCCTCCAACAAATGTATTAATATCAAACACATCCAGCTTCTTCTCTGATGTCAACAACACAAAGACTACAGCTGACCACTGAGATGAAGAGAGATTGGCTTCCTTTATTCTTCCAGATTTCAGATACTGTTGTATTTCCTCCACTAGTGAATGATCACCCAGTTCATTCAGACAGTGGAACAGATTGATGGATTTCTCTGGAGAGTCAATAGTGCTGATCTTCATCTTGATGTACTCAACTGTTTCCGCACTGCTGTCAGATCTCCTTCTCCGTTTCATTACTCTTTTTAGGAGAATCTGATGAGACTCCACTGACAGACCCAGAAGAAACCGCAGGAAAAGGTCCAGATGTCCATTTTTACTCTGTAGAGCCTCATTCACAGCTCTCTGATGCAGCTCAGATAATGAAACATTTTTTAATGAATTAAGTGGAAGCCATTCTTTAAGTTTAGACAGCAAACTCTGATCAAACACATTTCTGTTGTTGTTAGTGAAGGAGAGGTGCACATACAGAGCCGCTAGATGTTCCTGAACACTCAGATGAACAAAGCAGAAGACCTTCCCCTGATACCAGCCAAACTCCTCTCTGAAGATCTGAGTGCACAATCCTGAGTACACTGATGCTTCTCTCACATCAATGCCACACTCTCTCAGGTCTTCCTCATAGAAGATCACATTGCCTTTCACAAGCTGCTGAAAAGCCACTTTCCCCAGTTTGAGGATCATGTCTTCATCTGTCACGTTCTTCTCATAGTCCTTCTCATGTTTGATGTTGGTCTGAAGGATCAGGAAGTGTGTGTACATTTGAGTGAGAGTCTTGGGAATCTCTCCACTCTCTGCTTCGCTCAACATCTTCTCTAGAACAGCGGCTGAGATCCAGCAGAACACTGGGATGTGGCACATGATGTAGAGGCTCCTTGATGACTTCAGGTGTCTGATGATTGTATTGGCCAGACTCTGATCACTGATTCTCTTCCTGAAGTATTCCTCCTTCTGTGGCTCATTGAATCCTCGTACCTCTGTCACTCGATGGACACACTCAGAGGGGACGAGATCAGCTGCTGCTGGTCTGGAGGTGATCCAGATGAGAGCAGAGGGAAGCAGATTCCCCACAATGAGGTTCATCAGCAGCACGTCCACTGAGGCTGATTCACTTACATCACACAACCTCACATCGCTCTGAAAATCCAGAGACAGACGACACTCGTCCAGACCATCAAAGATGAACAACACTTTATATTTGTCACTGGATATTTCTTTTGCTTCAGAGAAAAAGACATGAAGAAGATCTGAAAGACTGAGTGTTTTGTCCTTCATCAAATTGATCTCTCTGAAAGGAAGTGGAAATATGAGCTGGACGTCCTGATTCTCTTTCCCTTCAGCCCAGTCCAGGATGAACTTCTGCACAGAGACTGTTTTTCCAATGCCAGCGACTCCCTTTGTCAGCACAGTTCTGATGGGTTTGTCTTGTCCAGGTAAAGGTCTAAAGATGTCATTGCATTGGATCGGTGTGTCCTCTGTTTCTGCTCTCCTGGATTGTGTCTCAATCTGTCTCACCTCATGCTCATTACTGATCTCTCCACTCTCACTCTCTGTGATGTAGAGCTCTGTGTAGATCTCATTCAGGAGTGTTGGGTTTCCCTGCTGTGCTGTTCCCTCATACAGACACTCAATCTTCTTCATCAGATTTGATCTAAACCTGTTGAGGACTTCATGGCTGTAAAATTAGAATACCACATTATTACATTAGTAAATAAGCACAATGTCTTTTTATCATTCATCATAATCAATGCATATCTTTTACAGAAACATCATACCTCAGATCAGTCTGTGTATCTCCACTCTGAAAATGTACTTTATGACCCATAGACTCGTCACTCCTCATAGACACACAGCTGGACTCTGGTTCAGATCTCTCCTGATGAACTGAACTACAACAAAGAGAGATTCAAGTGAATGATTTAAACGACTGTATTATGTATAATAATTATTCATTATCAGAATAATATTTTGTAGTATTTTGCCATAATTTGCCATAATTATTCATTATAAGAATAATATTCTTATAATTATTCATTATAAGAATAATATTTTGTAGTATTTTGCCATACTATTTTCATATTTTTATAGAAATGTTATACCTCAGATCAGTCTGTGTATCTCCACTCTTAAAATCTATTATACGACCCAGAGACCCGTCACTCCTCATAGACACACAGCTGGACTCTGGTTCAGATCTCTCCTGATGAACTGAACTACAACAAAGAGAGATTCAAGTGAATGATTTAAACGACTGTATTATGTATAATAATTACTCATTATCAGAATAATATTTTGTAGTATTTTGCCATACTATAATCATATTTTTATAGAAACGTTATACCTGAGATCAGTCTGTGTATCTCCACTCTTAAAATCTATTATACGACCCAGAGACCCGTCACTCCTCATAGACACACAGCTGGACTCTGGTTCTGATCCCTTCTGATGAACTGAACTACAACAGAACAGATTTGATCCTTTATTATTCTAATCACTTTAAGAGAAGGTCTTACAAGCATTTATCATCATCTTTTTGCATCCTAACAAAATATCTTCTTCAGACATTTAATCATCATTTAAAGGTGATTTAATCTAGTGTTTATTCAAAGTACCTGAATCCTGGAGAAAAATCTTCATCTCTGGATGTTTGTGTGTCATCCATGATGAATCTGAACAGGTGAAACAGAATCTGATCTCCAACACTGACTCTGGATGGAAGATCTTGTACAAACACAATAATTCAGCTTTTCCTCAGACAGGATCAAGAGACGCGGCGTTCACTCAAATACACAATGTTATTGTATGTTCACACAAATGCTAAAATAAACCACAGAAAACACGAAACAATATAACCATATTAATTTGCTTCAAACTGAAAAATATCAAACGCATTTCAAAGAGCTATTTACGTCTTTCAGATAATGCGGAAGTCACCTGTAAGTCTCGTGACCTGAACACCTTGATCAACATTTAATTATATATTAAATTGTTAAAAAATTCCACATTTTCTATCAAGTATCTACACGTAAATTCACGACTTACCTTTTATAAAGGTTCCTCTAAAAACACATTGATATTCCTGCTGTAGAATATTCCTGGTTTAAAAGTCGAAACATCAACTCTGTTCATTTACTTTCACTTTTTATTTGTGACGCTAGCAATGATGACGTCACGTTACGCACTCGGTGCACGTTTTGTGTGTTTGTCCCTGAATAATTGATTACATGCATTAGCTTCGTATAATGTTAGCAGTATAGTATCGCATGACACATTTATTGGGCGGTAAAGTTGGTTTTATTCACTGGATCCCATATGGACCATCTGAAAACTACAGTGGAAAAATGTTAGCGATGCGATATCCAATCATTCATAATGATCATGAAGTAGGAGATCACAGATTTCTACAAGTCAATCTATTGAAGATGAACCATTTACACAGAACCATTAACCATTTTTAGTTTTTACATTTATTCCAAAATAATAACTAATAGCAGTAACAGTTTAAACAATATATATTATTTGTGAACTAATGTTCAGCTTTTCTTTTTAATAATCATCTTATTTTCATCATTTGTCAAGCTTGTACACACTGGTCACAGTCATGAAGATGTACAGTAATCTACCTTTAATTTCCCTTCAGCTGATGCTCACTAAAACCCCACAGTCAAATCTACCTGAAAAACTGCAAGTGTACAGGACAAAAACTGTTTTAAACACAAAGAGTGGTCAAACCAAATATTGATTTGATTGAGTTGATAGAATTTAATTAACAAATAAAATCTATATATGACATTATTTTTGAAAGCATCCTCACTTTATTGCATTTTTTCACAAGTGCCTAAAACTTTTCACAGAACTGCAGAACTGTATCTTTGCAGGAAGGTTTCTTCAATCATCTTGGAGATGTTGCTGCAGTTCTTGTGGATTTAATCTGTCTCAGTTTTTTCTGTTTCTTCATGTAATCACAGACAGACTCAATGATGGAGAGATCAGATCTCCATGTGGATCAAACCGGATGTTGTCAGACTCCTTGTGTATTCAAAAATCTCACTGGATTATTACAATTAATGGCAAAAGGAATGTGTTCAAAAGCAGTGCGATGGATGAACATATATTCCTGACATACCTTTGTCTGCCAATGCATTCAAGAAGACAGTAACTATTGTTCTGTTAATTCCAGTTTTACAAACATAAAGTGATTAAACCATTAAACCAGTGTACAATGGGTATAGGATTTAGCATAAATGTTGAATTTGATGTTTTGCATGTCTTAAAGGGGTCATGATGAATTAAGAAATCAACTTTTCCTTGAGCTTTTGATATATAAGAGGACATCGTACTATAAGAATATCCTGTTTCAGAACTGAAATCTTCCTTGTCAGTCCAATAAAAGCTTTTATTGAAACCAGGCCCAGCGAACGACTCGTCCCTGAATGTGCCTATAGGTGAAACCCCACCTCCGCAGAAGAAATCATCGCCTACTTCATCATTGCAATGTTAGCCCCGCCCACTGGCGTGTTAGTGAGATGACGAGGAGACGAGCGATGCAACAGGACAAAAATAACTTTACCTTTCAAAGGATCCTTACGCTAGGAATATGGTTATTTATTTTCAACAATGTGAATTTCTCAGTTGAGCTTTATTTATTTGTAAAAGTGTGGATTCTCTGGTAAATCAGTCGCATTTCAGCGCAGGCTTTGCAAACAGACTTTTATGATATGGACTCGACAGTAATGCAACAACATGTAAGTAACTGTGTTAATTCTAATGCCTGATCTGATATTAATGATTCATGTACAGTCAGATGTTCTTTGTCTTTGTGTCAATAAATCAAACCAGTGACTAAACGGTCAACTTCACGTTGTTTCTCTTAGTAGGATGAAAATAATCTGTTATTTAAACTGTGAATAAATTATATATAGAAAGCGATCAAAGAACGCTCCCTTTACAATCGCTGGAGCTGTCAATCAAACAGCGTGAGTTTATCACTGAGTACATGTGCCAAAACTCCCGTTTTATTCAACAGATCTCTTAGTTACATCGATTTTGCACTGTTAGTTATGAAGAAAGCATTTGTTAGTGTGCAGAAGTTGAGTTGCAATGACGAGATCACAGCATTAATGCGCTCAATATCATGTCTGTGATCGGCTACAGTGTTCATCACTGCAACCTTTCATGCCATGATCTAAATATAATGCCATAGATCTGAATGTAATGCAGCACTTTTCATGATTAGTTAACCTTGAGAACTGTAATTGTAAAAATGTGCTAAAAGTTAAAATGCTAAAAGTTTCCGAGAGAGTAATACTTAGTAACTATTTCATATAGCAAAGATGTCAGCCAGTCACAGCAGTGGGCATTTACACTAAAGTCTCACAGCAGACACACCCCTTAAAACAGAGTGTTCAGATCAGAGGGATAAAGTCAGGGTAGGAAAAATGCCTTTTATTTCTAAATTATGACCGTTTTTGATGTAAAAAGCAAACTAACATAACAAGTGCACCCCAGGAAACATTATAAAACAATAAAACAACACAGTTCATGACCCCTTTAATGTTTTCATGTCTTTGTTCCATTAAACTGGTGTTAACTTATTTTTGTTTCTTTTTACCCTAGACCTGATGGCGCTGAAAGAGGAGAGTCAAGAACTGAATGAAATGGAAGAGAAAATTCATGTCGAGAAAGGCCATGATATCATGACTGGGGAAAAATCTTTTAGTTACTCACAAACTCATAAAACAGAACCTGGAAACCTTAAAGTTGAGATGAGCATTCCCACTGGAGAGAGTCCTTTCACCTGCCAACAGTGTGAAAGAAGTTTCAGAGGGAAAAAAAAACCTTGAAGACCACATGAGAATCCACACTAGAGAGAAGTCTCACACCTGCAATCTATGTGGGGAGAGTTTCTTACTAAAAGGAAACCTTAAGACTCAAATGAGAATTCACACTGGAGAGAAGCCGTACACATGCTCTCAGTGTGGAAAGAGTTTTAAACGGAATAGAGACCTCGATGCCCACATTAGGAATCACACTGGAGAGAAACCTTACTCCTGCACAGAGTGTGGGAAGAGCTTCTGTCAAAAAAAAAAGTGTTAAGACTCACATGAGAATTCACACTGGAGAGAAGCCGTTTGTTTGTGATCAGTGTGCAGAGAGTTTCAGATATAAATAATGCTTTGATCATCACATGAGGACTCACTCAGGAGAGAACTGTATTACATGTCATAAGTGTGCAACGAGTTTCACAGACAGGGATCATCTTAAGAATCATGTAAAAATTCACATCGGAGAGAAGCCTTACATGTGCCATGACTGTGGAAAGACTTTCACAAACAGAGCAAACTTTGAGTTTCACATGAGAATTCACACTGGAGAGAAGCCATTCACCTGCCCTCAGTGTGGAAAGAGCTTCACGATGAAAGATCAGCTTAAGATTCACATGAGAGTTCACACTGGAGAGAAGCCATTCAAGTGTCTTCAGTGTGAAAAGAGCTTCAAGACGAAAGGAAACCTTAAGATGCACATCATGAGAGTTCACACTGAAAAGAAGCCTTACTCCTGCAAAGTGTGTGGGAAGAGTTTCTCACATAAAGAAATTTTAACGACTCACATGACAATTCACACTGGAGAGAAGCCTTTCACCTGCCCTCAGTGTGGAAAGAGCTTCATGATGAAAGATCAGCTTAAGGTTCACATGAGAGTTCACACTGGAGAAAAGCCTTTTACCTGCCAAGAGTGTGGAAAGAGCTTCACGATGAAAGATCAGCTTAAGATTCACATGAGAATTCACACTGGAGAGAAGCCATACAAGTGTCTTCAGTGTGAAAAGAGCTTCACAACGAAAAATCAGCTTAAGATTCACATGAGAGTTCACACTGGAGAGAAGCCTTACAAGTGTCTTCAGTGTGAAAAGAGCTTCACGACGAAAGGAAACCTTAAGATGCACATCATGAGAGTTCATACTTGAGAGAAACGTTTCACCTGCCCTCAATGTGGAAAGAGTTTTACAGTGTAAGGAAATCTTAAGATTCACATGAGAATTCACACTGGTGAGAAGCCTTACAAGTGTCTTCAATGTAAAAAGAGTTTCAAATGTCACATACTCCTGGAACAGCATTTGCAAACTAGGAACTAGGGACTTTGGGGTGGTACTCGATGTTTCGACTGCAGGGACCAGGGTCTAATGAAGTAAAAAAAAAAAATCCTACTCAGAAAGTCCCTGCTCATGAGGTAGTACTTTTCCAAAGTTCTGGAACTTTCTGAGGTGGAACTTGGGCACTGAACATGCTGATTGGTTGAGTTCACACAGTATTTTATTTCAACCACCATTTTCAAAGGGTAAATAACACACTGTAACGTGTATGTTTTCTGTGATTAGTTTGCCTAATCGTCTGACCTAGTTTTCCTGAGTTGTCTAATTGGTCATTCCCTTCACCTGTGTCCTGTTAATCACCTTGTTGAGGTCCTGTTTGCTTCATGTATTTATACCCTCTGTTCTCCCTCATTCCTCATCCATTCTTGTCAATGTTAGATGTGTTAGTGTGAGTGTCCTGAGTTTTGTCATTAAATTCTATTATCATTGTTCTCCTTCGTCTGCCTGCTATATACTACACGTTACGTGACACACACACAGTTTCTGCCAATCTCATGTTAATCTTGAGTACCTATAGAGTAGTTTTACATCCTTCATATCTCCGAAAAGTCTTTAGTTTTTATCATATTTATAATAGACAGATACACTGTACCCAGAGATGGGCAGTATTTTAATTAAATGTATTTAAAATACGTATTTAATTACTTTTGAGTATTTTGTAATTTGTATTTTCCTTAACAAAGAAAAAATCAAATCTAATTTGTAATTAAATACTTTGAGAGATAGTATTTTGTATTTAAAATACTTAAAATACATTAAAATATATTATTTTATTCTTGCATACAATAACTTTCAGGCTTAAAGGTAGGGTAGGTCATTTTTGGAGGGGCTAGCAATAGTGAGCTAGCTTTGAAAGCATAAGAATCCCATCCTCTCTTCAGAGCGTCTCCAAATCATGCCTCCTCCAAAACACATGAACGCACACAGCAGGGAGAAAAAGCGTCACCAGAGACTGCGTTAAACTACCACATGGCTCAAAGCACATAACATTACAATAATAATGAACATAAACAACTTAAAGAGCTCTGACCTGTAATATCTGACTGCTGCAGATTCATTTCTGCGTTGATAGCATTGCCATTGAAACGCATAAATTCAAGTCACGAACCACTCCGAGTGTAACGTCACAGGTTGACATCTCTTAATTACTGTAGTTATGGCATGAACGCAGCATAAGCTCGTTGTTTTGGTTCAGGAGGAACTGTAATGGTGCATTCACACGGGGCATCGCTGTCAATGATTGATGGAGGGCGTGTCTGAATCTTGGTGCTGACGCGACCATCATAGTGACAACAGCCAATCACATTACTTTCCGGTGTTGCTTGAATGCAGTTGGCTAGCGTCTGCACTAGGGTATTTGCATAAGGCGATCTGATTGGCTGACGCTTGCATTGGAACTTGAAAAGTTGAGAAATTTTCAACTTCTGCCACAAAGCGACCCACAATTCAGTTCGGCAACGCATGACATCACCCATTCAAAGTAAATGAGAAGTGTTAACGGAGCAGTTACGGAGCTTGTGACCGAAGTCTATCTTACTTTGCATAGCAAGGTCAGAAGCAGGTAAAGAAGCTGCTTTTGTGTTCAGTCAAACTGCTTTAAGGTAAAGTATCTAGTAAAATATACTATCAGATATTATTCACTGAATGTCATTATAGGACAGAGATTAACACAAAGGGCTAGAACTTGTAAATTGACTTGCTAGCTAAAGCATGACGTGCGCTGTCTAGTGATGCGCGGATCGCAGTTATATCCACGGGCGTTGCAGATAATCCACGGATGGATAGGTCAAGTAATAAAAAATAACATTCTGATTAATTGCAGGTAAAAAAACACAGTTGGTCGTGTCTTAAATTAATGTAACCTTAAGTTTTTCGGTCTGTGTGTTCGTTCTTAAAGTGACAGCAGCCTAATAAACCTGCTGCTGTCTGTCATTAATGTTAATCAAGCAACAAAAGAAAAAGACAAAATCACTCACTACTCCTGACTGAATAACTTTAATATCTTTATAAGGATAATCAATCTATATTTAGTTGTTACAGTGAGGGCTGTGCAGTGTTTTTACATGATTATTCAATTTCTGTATAATTTCTTACTTTAATGCTACTGTTAAATAGTTGTTAGAGCTTTTTGAATGCTTTGGCTATACATACAGTAGCAACTGAGAGAAACTCTCTCTTATGTGTATCTACCTCCACTGTTACTCTTGCACTTCAAATGATTGCGTGTAATAATTTTTTTTTTCACAGCAGTATTTTGTATTTTATTTAAGTACATTTGATGAGTAAGTATTTGTAATTTGTAACTAAATACTTTTTGATGTATTTGTGCCCTTCTCTGACTGTACCGACACTTTCTGGAAAAAGCCGAGCTCCTTGAGGCGTGCCGCAGCTTTTGAGTAGAGATCGCCTGCAAGCTGCGACATCATTATAAACAAAAAGGGAACAAAAACGTTCATGTTGTTTAGATTATATGCACTTCTGCACCGACTGCCAACAAAACACAGACATTTGATGCAGTTTTACTCACCGCCCGCGATCTGCAAATCCAGCGTCGAAACTGGGACTTGTTTACAAAGCATTCATCACCGAAATTCTGGAACAAACAAACATACGTACACAACTCCGTTGCTGCCCCGGAAAAACAAACCGCATCCACTGTTCCCTTAACACTGGGTTCTTTGGGAGGTTGAAAAAGGTTATCTCTCCTTTACAACCAAAAACACACTTCTTTGGTGACATTGTTGAAAAATCTCTTTGCTTCTGTAACCTGAATGAAACATGTTGATGGGCGGCTCTTGCTCTCGCTCTGGGTGGTGTGTGTGCGCACGCTTATCAGGGAGAAGTGCCCATACTAGGAATTCCACCCTTTATTACATGATACAGGGTCATACTCGAAAAAAAATCTCCGAAACGTATCTGAAACCGGAAGTAGTGTATTTGGCACAGTAATACTCCGTCATACGTCCACCTCGCGTTTTGAAACTTTGGCCATGTTTAGCATGAGAATGCAACTCTTTAACAGTGTAAATAAGTCAGAATGCATGAAATAGCATTAAACTCCCCTTTAATTATTCTGTGCCATTTTCTAATGAAGGAACTCCCAATAATCAGACACATGGAATTGGCTGTGAAATGGATTCACTCAACAGAAGTGTTCAGGGGCCTGTGGAAGATCTTCTGTTCCTCAGAATGGAAGAGGAGGACGAGGAAATGGCCCTCCAAAATTCGTTTCCATTTAGGCAAGACATTCTTTTTTTGTAATAATTCAATAAAATAATAGCACTGAAAATTAAACTTCTTTTCAAGAGTGTTAAGTTGATACATTTCCTATTTATTATTATTATTATATATTACAATTATACTTCTGTTTAATTTTTAAATGATAATTTTAGTTCTATCATTTGTTGTTGAAATGTCTTTGTAACACTACAATAAGGTTTGATTTGTTAACATTAGTTAATGCATTGATTAACATGAACTAACAATATATAACAATATATTTTATTAGTCTTTGTTAATGTAAATGTTTAAAGCTTTTTGGATCGAGGCATCATTCACACTAACCAATCTTTGTCATATTTGTCAGTAACAGGCTTTGTGTGTCTTTATCAGCTCAAGTGAGAATAGTGTTAAAATGCTTTAAACTTTGAAATGTTCATCTTTGACATCATCAGTCAGGGTGTCGATTACATTTTTAGCACAACTGAATATGATTAAACCAGTAATGATACATTACTGTATAATTTTAACAGTGGTGTATTAATTGTTACTTTAAGATCTATAATGCAAATGTCTGAATTTGTACTGTTAGTCAGTACACTGTAAATACAATACACTGTAAAAAATAAAACAAAGATTATTAGAGCACATTTTACAAGACAATGTTATTTCAGTTTTTATAGTTCAAAATTTCACATTTAATTCAATGTTACTTGCCGTTTCTTTGTAAGTGTTTGAGAAATTCACCAGCAATTTCTGAGTGAAAATTGTTTCTACACCATTTATTTCAGTCTACAAAACATCTTCAAGCACTATTATTATGAAGCACAGTCCTGTAATACATGTAAACACAGCAAGAAAGAACAATAAGTTCATATGGAAAGACGTCTCAATAAGGCAGTTTTTAGAAACATAATGACGTCAGCAGTTTAAATCAAGCCATCATTCACACTTTAATATGAGCAGTTTATGGATGTGTGTTGGGGTTGATCTCTGTGTTCAATACGAGCTGATCATCATTTCTACTGACCTAAAGACTGTTATGTGCTTACATATGAATAACACTGATTTCTTGTAATACTAATGACAAATCAGACTAGATGACGACACAAAATGTGATTTTTAAAGACACCTGAAGGTGAAATAAAATGCTGCTTAGTTGTACAAGGTCTGCAGTTTACATTTAAAAACCAATGATAAACATTATTTGACATGGAAATGGAGTTTCTTACACAACAGCTTTGAAAAGACACTTCATGATTACAGCACTACTATATTCTCATCTCCATTTACACTAGAGCTTCATCAACATCACATTAGTGATCAATTATGACACAAATTCAAATTGTGCTATTAAAGTTTTAAAGTGACAATAGTGTCATTTTCTGTGAGTGAGAGACTTTAATACAGTGCAGTCAGAAATGTGTTATTTATAGTTATACAGTATTTTATATATACATATATACAAGTTAACAGAGTTAGTGTATAACTCACATACTGTACAGTCATCATTAACATTTATGAAACCCTGTCTTAAAAAAGCTATAATTATTAATCTATCAGTCTGTATTCAGTATGTATAACAAGATACACAAACGGTGTGCTCTCTGTCAGCTCTCTGAGCTCTCTGCTTCAGGATCCTGTGGTTTCTGCTGCGTGATTCAGCTCAGAGGAGTTTATAAACACTGTGCTGAATTTCTCAAGTTAGAGTGGAGAAAGAAGAGAGTGTCAGTGAGGAGAGTGTGTGGAGCCGGACTCAGAGCGGATATTTGAATGTAAATGGGAATTTCCTCATAACCTGTAAATCCAAAAATAAAACAGTCAATTATAAAATCACACATTCATTTGCAATAATAAAAGTCTGAAACATGCCTTAACTATTTTAATACAGATCAATTATAAACAAACCAAACCTCTCTTTATCAAATACAATTTACTTATTGTGTTCATATTGTATTGCAAAACACTTTCGTGTTTGAGGGTGAATATGGGTAAGGTATGGGTAGGTTTAAGGGTGGGTTAAGGTATTTACAAAAAGAAATTATTTACAGATGTAATTAAATGCAGTTTTTTTTTTTTTAATATAAGTACAGTGTAAAAACATTGCATTGTACTAAATGATTCATTTAAATGTTAGTACATAGTTGTTAAAGACACCTAATATAAAGTGGGACCAAATATGCATATAAATATATAAATGTTCAGCTATATGAAAACATGAATATTTATTTGAAATTATTACTTACCACAGTGTCTCTAGTTTATAATGTGGAGAATTCTTTAGAGCAGTGAGCAGTTCTGAAGGTCCTAGATTATTCCCAGATAGATCCAGTACTCTCAGGTGTGAGGGGTTTGATCTCAGAGCTGAAGTCAGAGCAGCACAACCTTCATCTGTGACTCCACAATAACTCAACCTGTAGAGAACAATGACACACTCTTCACTCTCTCAGATCAGATCAGTTTAGCAGTGAATCCATTATTAAAGAGAGAATACAAACTTAAAGCTCAAATTAATATGTGATAAATGTGATAAATGTCAGAGCACAAAATATGATCATATGTGTGTGTGAGATTTTACAAAATTAAAAACAATAATTTAGAAAGTGTCAATGCAGAAAGATGATCGTGATGAACAGTGAGAATGAATCCAGCATGTTCTTCATTTCTCAGTTGTGTTGAGCTCGAGTCTGTTTAAAGAGACTGAAATGTTGATTGTGTGAAAGTGTGTATTTCAGTGTGACTCTCAGTCCTGCAGTATCATGTGACTGAGGAGCAGCTCATGTGTTCAATCATTTACAGCTCAATCAGCTGAACTCACAGCAGCAGAAAGAGGCTGAACACTTCAAATATACTTTACATTGTGATTCATGTGTGAGAGTCAAATATAATCTTACCACAGTTTCTCCAGTTTACAGTGAGGATCCTGTAGTACATCAGACAGCAGATTCACCGAATCACCCAGTTTATTCTCAGACAGATTCAGTTCTCTCAGGTGTGAGGGGTTTGATCTCAGAGCTGAAGTCAGAGCAGCACAACCTTCATCTGTGACGCCACAATATCTCAAACTGTAGAGAACAATGACACACTCTTCACTCTCTCAGTTCAGATCAGATCAGTTTAGCAGTGAATCCATTAATAAAGAGAAAGTACAAACAAAGCACAAATCAAACTGTGTGATAAATAGGGGTGTAACGGTACGCAAAACTCACGGTTCGGTACGTACCTTGGTTTTGAAGTCACGGTTCGGTACAGGTTCGGTACAGCAGGTTGGGAGAAAACTAAACATAAAATTGCTTTTTTTTTTTTTTTATTAAACAGTGGTTTACTGAACAAATTGTGTTTTTGTCTTTAAACATATTAAAGGCTTAGTTCACCCAAAAATGAAAATTCTGTCATTTATTACTCGCCCTCATACCGTTCCACACCCGTAAGACCTTCATTCATCTTCGGAATGCAAATTGAGACATTTTTGTTGAAATCCGATGGCTCCGTGAGGCCTACATAGGGAGCAATGACATTTCCTCTCTCAAGATCCATAAAGGTACTAAAAACATATTTAAATCAGTTCATGTGAGTACAGTTGTTCAATATTAATATTATAAAGCGATGAGAATATTTTTGGTGCGCCCAAAAAAAACAAAATAATGACTTATTTAGTGTTGGCCGATTTCAAAACACTGCTTCAGAAGCTTCGGAGCGTAATGAATCAGCATGTCGAATCAGCGGTTTGGAGCGCCAAAGTCACGTGATTTCAGCAGTTTGGCGCTTTGACACGCGATCCGAATCATGATTCGACACGCTGATTCATAACACTCCGAAGCTTCCTGAAGCAGTGTTTTGAAATCGGTCATCACTAAATAAGTCGTTATTTTGTTTTTTTGGCGCACCAAAAATATTCTCGTCGCTTTATAATATTAATATTGAACCACTGTACTCACATGAACCGATTTAAATATGTTTTTAGTACCTTTATGGATCTTGAGAGAGGAAATGTCATTTCTGGCTATGTAGGCCTCACTGAGCCATCGGATTTAAACAAAAATATCTTAATTTGCGTTCAGAAGATCAACGAAGGTCTTACGGGTCTGGAACGGCATGAGAGTGAGTAATAAATGACAGAATTTTCATTTTTGGGGGAACTAACCCTTTAAATTAAATTATAACTAAACTTTTCTGAAGGATAAAAAAAATATCTTTGCTGATGCTATAAACTATGTAGGGAGCCCTTACTTGAACATTAAGCTACTATAATATTAAAGGTTAACAACAGAGCCCAAACTATTAGCCTAAATTGAATCGCTTTTTATTTTTTAGATATAATAATCAACACTCAAATAACAAATTGTATGCAAACATGTAAGCTGCACATAAGGCAGTTTTTTGCATTAACTTTTAAATCTAATTATAAAATTACGTTTTACTCCAATTCAATGTTGAAATATAATAATTTATACACAGTGGCTGGCATTTTCATGACAGATTTATTTAAACATAGGCCTACATTAAATAATCAAGACATCACTAACAGGTTAAGTAAAATATAATGAATATATGGGCTAATGCAGTGCATATATTAAGCGAAAGTTCATTTCTCTGGCGAACTAACAAGCTGTGGACAGTGAATAGCTTTTCTGATGTAAATGCTACATGACATATTGTTTACAAGCTGTTTTATTTACGTCTTTCCACCGTTGAAACACTGATTGAGCGATTACAAGATATTACACATTTCAGTATATCTTTCAGTATATCTGTATCTTTCAACATACCTTCACATGTTCATTTAAGTTTATTCTGTAACTAGTATTAAAGAGGAAGAGATGATCGTGTTCACTCGCACTTCGCGCTGCCGTTTGAACTGAGGCGCCTATACAGAGATCTGTCACGCCACATCAAAGCGCGTCAAAACGGCACTTTCTGTTTGAATTTCGTGATTTCGTGGACAGAATTTGAAGGATGACACTTTGTTTCTTAGTGAAAGTAACAAAACAGAGTTTATTGTGATTATTGGTGGTTAATGGTGGTACACCAAACCAAAAGCCCTGTACCGAAATGGTTCGGTACGAATACGTGTACAGTTACACCCCTAGTGATAAATCATTGAGATCTAAAATGTAACAGAGCACAAAACATGATGTGTGTGTGTGTGTGGGTGGGTGTGTGTGTGTATGTGTGTGATTTTACAAAATTAAAAACAATAATTTAGAGTGTCAATACAGAAAGATGAACGTGATGAACAGTAAGAATGAATCCAGCATGTTCTTTATTTCTCAGTTGTGTTGAGCTTGAGTCTGTTTAAAGTCAAGAGACTGAAATGTTGATTGTGTGAAAGTGTGTATTTCAGTGTGACTCTCCGTCCTGCAGTATCATGTGACTGAGGAGCAGCTCATGTGTTCAATCATTTACAGCTCAATCAGCTGAACTCACAGCAGCAGAAAGAGGCTGAACACTTCAAATATACTTTACACTGTGATTCATGTGTGAGAGTCAAATATGATCTTACCACAGTTTCTCCAGTTTACAGTGAGGATCCTGTAGTACAGCAGAGAGAAGATTCACTGAATTACCCAGTTTATTCTCAGTCAGATTCAGTTCTCTCAGGTGTGAGGGGTTTGATCTCAGAGCTGAAGTCAGAGCAGCACAACCTTCATCTGTGACTCCACAATCTCTCAACCTGTAGAGAACAATGACACACTCTTCACTCTCTCAGTTCAGATCAGATCAGTTTAGCAGTGAATCCATTATTAAAGAGAAAGTACAAACTTAAAGCACAAATCAAAATGTGTGATAAATAATTGAGATCTAAAATGTTGCAGAGCACAAAACATGATATGTGTGTGTGTGTACAGGTTTATATCACATTTTGGGGACCAAATGGTACCTACAAGGATAGTAAAACCTGAGATCACCTACACTGTGGAGACCCGCCAGCAGCCCCCAATGGGGCAAATGGAATAATAAATATACTAAATTGTGTTTTTTTTGAAATTCAAAAAATGCAGACAGTTTTCTGTGATGGGTAGGTTTGGGGTAAAGTTAGTGTAGGGGGACAGAATATACATTTTGTACAGTATAAGAACCATTACTAGTGTGCATCTTGAGACTGAGTGTGTGTCTTTATTTAAAGGACAGGACACCTGTGCGACCCACACTTTCAATCTTATTTTCTTAATTAACTTGGTTATCTTTTGGAGAAGTCGTCACACAGAGTTTCACACACTGTCCTGTCAATGATCACTCAATGTCTTCAATATCATTCTGAAAAATATAACTGTGTGTTATTAGATTAGTCAGATTGTGTTTGTCTATGAGTGTGACTTAATTTTATTAGTAATAAATGCAGAAATCCAGATATTTTCAAAGGGTTCACAAATGTATTCTTGTCACTGTATATATTGTATTCATATTGAAATGGTTCTTTGTTTCAGATGTTTCAGTTCTAAATTTATATCATTGTCAAGGCCTCATATTCAGTGTCTCTGCTGCCCTCTGCTGGTGAACAACATCAATAATACAAATTCAATCTTCTTCACAACTCAAAACTGCAGTGATCTTTCTAAATTACATTTCTGAATATAATTACATTAAATAAATGTCTACAAGCACAAACTCTTCCTGTCCTTCACCTCAAGTGAGAATAGTGTTAAAATTAGTGTTGTAGTACTCGAGACCGGTCTTAAGACCATTTTTTGAAGGTCTTGGTCTTGTCTTGGTCTCAGACTGAAAGGACTCGGGATTTTATTTCAAGACCGGTCAAGACCACAACTGCGGGGATATCGCTAAATTGCCGTTGCATTGTCGGATTTCTTTGTTAACATCATTAATTTGATTGGATGTAAAACTTCCTGCTTCAAATGCAATCAATAACTT